>NC_060178.1:77398784-77483784 GCF_021184085.1 Oncorhynchus gorbuscha | reverse complement strand
CAGAGATCCACAAAGGAAGTAGGGGCCCCTGATTAAAGAGTGTGCTGTCATAAAGGTTACTGAATTGCAAATGGACCTCTCCATCTTCCCTGTAATGAAGGTAGAGAGGAGAGAGAGAGAGAACGAGAGAGAGAGAGAAAATGAGCGAGAGGGAGCGAGAGCGAGAGAGAGAGAGAGAGAGAGTGTGTGTGTGTGTGGTGGCTATTATGAGAGCATGTTAAAGGGGGGTCCCAGCCAGTATCAGCCCCAGTCCGTCTCAGTCCTGGCTCCTCCACAGCAACCACAGGACACATTCATCACTGGACCAAGCCATGGTTAATTGCAAGTTGTATATCACGCTGACATCTCCAGGTATAGGGGAAGGAAACTCATTATTTTGGCGACTAGATGCAGGGCTATATGTCTGGACCCCCCCACACACCTCACTCTCACTCCCCACCCCCTCCCTCCACACCTGGGACCAGGCTCAACATGACAAGGAAAAATGGATTCTGCATTAACCTTCTAATTAATATCCTGGCAATGCTATATCGTTGTAGCGTTCAGCACCTTCACAACCCATCATACATTCACTCAACCAATCACACGAAGAAGACACATGCATTGTGCGTGTTTGTGTGTTGGTGAGTGTGTGCATGGGTGCGAGCGTGCATGTGTGTGTAACCAGATTACCCAACACCTTTCCTCACATCATGTCATATCAGACTAGTGCCAGCTGCTGTTAGTAGTCTGAGAGTGTTCAGTAATCAAGGTCGACCTATCGCTAGCTATTAGCTACAAATCTTCCACAAAGAGTTTGGATATGATGATTTAAAGAAAAATGGAACCAGCTTCCAACCGTCTAATTTTATTTCAATTTCTGCAAGTGCTACAGTAGGCAATATATGCTAATGTGAGGCAGTTGATAAATCACTAATCATATTTTCCAGACATTTTGCATTCTCTCAGAAGTTCCCAAAATAATGTAGCTTGAAGATAAGTCACATTGCGTCATTATATAAAAAAAATGTACCCAGATATTTCGGCAAGCGTTAACGTTGATGAGCAAAAGCAAACGAGCCAAGGGCATGGCATGGCATCATTGATCAAACATTGTCATTTAAGCACTGCTAATTACGTAGCTGCACTCAGTGACACACACACACTCAGATGCAGGCATGCACTAACACAGTGTTTCCCAACTCCAGTCTGGAGTACACCCAACGGCACACATTTTTGTGGTAGACCCTAGACAAACTCACCTGATTCAACTTGATAATTAATCATCAAGCCCTCAATGAGTTGAATCAGGTGTTTTTGTCCGGGCTAAAACAAAAATGTGTGCTGTTGGGGGGGTACTCAAGGACTGGAGTTGGGAAACACTGAACACACACAAATGCAAACCCATCCGTTACCCAGAGAAATACACCCAGATACAGAAAACAAACCATAATGGTGTGTGATTACATTACATTATGTTTCCCATGCACACTGGGCCCTGAATAAAGACATCTGAACATTCTCCAGAAATACAAGGAGGCATCACATGTCGCTTTTTTAAGCCCAATCGCTTATATATAAACATTTAGGCCATTCACATCCAGCTAACTAACCATAACAAGCGTATTATTCCGCTGCATTGGGCTCTGCCTCAAATGACACCCTACTCCCTATGCTGGGCACTACTTTTGACCAGGGCCCATAGCCATAAAGTAGTTTATTTACAGTTCCTTCATTAAGTATTCAGACCCTTTGACTTTTGCCACATTTTGTTACGTTACAGTCTAATTCTAAAATTGATTAAATTATTTATTTTTTCCTCATCAATCTACTCACAATACCCCATAATGACAAAGCAAAAACTGTTTTTTAGAAATGCTTACAAATGTATAAAACAAAAAACAGAAATAGCTTATTTATATAAGTATTCAGACCCTTTACTATGACAATCAAAATTGACCTCAGGTGCATCCTGTTTCCATTGATCATCCTTGAGATGTTTCTACAACTTGATTGGAGTCCACCTGTGGTAAATTCACCAGACCAAACGGGGGAGAAGGGCCTAATTCAGGGAGGTTACCTAGAACCTGATGGTCACTCTGACAGAGCTCTAGAGTTCCTCTGTGGAGATGGGAGAACCTTCAAGAAGAACAACCATCTCTACATATGTTGTTATGATCTAATGGTCTAATGGTCTAATGTTGTTATGGTCTAATGTTGTTATGTTCTAATGTTGTTATGTTCTAATGCTGTTATGTTCTAATGTTGTTATGGTCTAATGGTCTAATGTTGTTATGGTCTAATGGTCTAATGTTGTTATGGTCTAATGTTGTTATGATCTAATGGTCTAATGTTGTTATGGTCTAATGGTCTAATGTTGTTATGGTCTAATGGTCTAATGTTGTTATGGTCTAATGGTCTAATGTTGTTATGGTCTAATGGTCTAATGTTGTTATGGTCTAATGGTCTAATGTTGTTATGGTCTAATGTTGTTATGATCTAATGGTCTAATGTTGTTATGGTCTAATGGTCTAATGTTGTTATGGTCTAATGGTCTAATGGTGTTATGGTCTAATGGTCTAATGTTGTTATGGTCTAATGTTGTTATGGTCTAATGTTGTTATGGTCTAATGTTGTTATGGTCTAATGGTCTAATGTTGTTATGGTCTAATGTTGTTATGGTCTAATGTTGTTATGGTCTAATGTTGTTATGGTCTAATGGTCTAATGCTGTTATGATCTAATGGTCTAATGCTGTTATGATCTAATGTTGTTACGATCTAATGTTGTTATGATCTAATTGTCTAATGTTGTTATGGTCTAATGGTCTAATGTTGTTATGGTCTAATGGTCTAATGTTGTTATGATCTAATGGTCTAATGTTGTTATGGTCTAATGTTGTTATGGTCTAATGTTGTTATGGTCTAATGTTGTTATGGTCTAATGGTCTAATGTTGTTATGATCTAATGTTGTTATGATCTAATGTTGTTATGATCTAATGGTCTAATGCTGTTATGGTCTAATGGTCTAATGTTGTTATGGTCTAATGTTGTTATGGTCTAATGGTCTAATGTTGTTATCGTAGAATGTATGCACACATGACTGTAAGTCGCTTTGGATAAAAGCGTCTGCTAAATGGCATATATTATTATTATTATTATTATTACATCACTCCACCAATCAGGCCTTTATGGTAGAGTGGCCAGATGGAAGCCACTCCTCAGTAAAAGGCACATGACAGCCCACATGACAGAGTTTGCCAAAAGGCACCTAAAGGATTCTCAGACCATGAGAAACAAAATTCTCTGGTCTGATGAAACCTAGATTGAACTCTTTGGCCTGAATGCCAAGCATCACATCTGGAGGAAACCTGGCACCATCCCTACGGTGAAGCATGGTGGTGGCAGCATCATGCTGTGGGAATGTTTTCCAGCAGCAGGGACTGGGAGACTAGTCAGGATCGAGGGAAAGATGAACTGTGCAAAGTACAGAGAGATCCTTGATGAAAACCTGCTCCAGAGCGCTCAGGACCTCAGACTGGGGCCAATGTTCACCTTCCAATAGGACAACAATCCTAAGCACGCAGCCTAGAGAACACAGGAGCAGCTTCGGGACAAGTCTCTGAATGTCATTAAGTAGCCCAGCCAAAGCCCGGACTTGAACCCGATTGAACATCTCTGGAGAGACTTGAAAATAGCAGTGCAGCAACAATCCATATCCAACCTGACAGAGCTTAAGAGGATCATCAGAGAAGAATGGAAGAAACTCCCAAAATACAGGTGTGCTAAGATTGTTGCATCATATCCAAGAAGACTTCAGGCTGTAATTGCTGCCAAAGGTGCTTCAACAAAGTAGTGAGTCAATAGATTTGAATAGGGAGGAGGTCAGAGACCTGGCAGTGTGGTGCTAGGACAACAGCCTCTCCCTCAATGTGAGCAAGATAAAGGAGCTGATTGTGGAATACAGGAAAAGGCGGGCCAAACAGGCTCCCATTAACATTGACAGGGCTGTTGTGGAGCAGGTTGAGAGTTTCAAGTTCCTTGGTGTCCACATCACCAACGAACAATCATGGTCCAAACACACCAAGACAGTCGTGACAGTCTCCCCCTCAGGAGACTGAAAAGATTTGGCATTGGTCCCCAGATCCTCAAAAGGTTCTACAGCTGCACCATCGAGAGCATCCTGACCGGTTGCATCACCGCCTGGTATGGCAACTGCTCAGCACATGACCCTACAGAGGGTAGTGCGTATGGCCCAGTACATCACTGGGGCCAAGCTTCCTGCCATCCAGGACCAACATAATAGGCAGTGTCAGAGGAAAGGCCAAAAAATTGTCAGAGGCTCCAGTCACCCAAGTCGTAGACTGCTTTCTCTGCTATCGCACAGCAAGCTGTACCAGATCGCCAAGTCTAGGACCAAAAGGGTCCTTAACAGCTTCTACCCCCAAGCCATAAGACGGGAGAACAATTAATCAAATGGCCACCTGGACTATTTACATTGACACCCCACAATTTGATTTGTACACTGCTACTACTCGCTGTTTATTATCTATGTAGTCACCTCACCCCTACCTACATGCACAAATGACCTCGACTAACCTGTACCCCCGCACATTGCCTTGGTACTGGTACCCCCTGTATATAGCCTCGTTATTGTTATTTTATTGTGTTTCTTTTTATAATTTTTTACTTTAGTTTATTTGTTAAATATTTTCTTAACTCTTTCTTGAACTGCACTGTTGGTTAAGGGCTTGTAAGTAAGCATTTCACGGTAAGGTCTACACTGTTGGTTAAGGGCTTGTAAGTAAGCATTTCACGGTAAGGTCAACACTTGTATTCGGCGCATGTGACAAAACGTTTGATTTGATTTGAATACTTGTGCAAATGTGATATCAGTTTTTTATTTTGAATACATTTGCTAAAATTTCTAAAACCTGTTTTTGCCATTATGGGGTATGGTGTGTAGATTGATGAGGAATTCTTTTAATTGAATATATTTCAGAACAACGCTGCAACGTAAGCAAATTTGGGGGAAAAGTCAAGGGGTCTGAATACTTTCTGAATGCACTGTAATATATTTAGCTGAGTATAACACTCCTTATCTAGCTACATTTACCAGAGGAAGACCATAGACAGGATGTTCAGATCATTCTCACTGTGACAAAAACAAATACTTGGGGTATACAAGTATATCTGACATTTACCCTGCGGTACCCACCCTTTCCTCCCACCCCCAGCCTCTGTCTATAGGAATAGCAGTAAAAATATTTGTGCTGCTGCGGACTTGGCTCTGGTTGCACTGTGGTCAGGACTTCTTCCAGATTATAATAAACCAGACACCAGGAACTGCGGCTGACTTGCTCCCTAGGCCAAGCACTCTGCTCTGGGGCTGTAAACTCTACGACCTGGGGGCGGCGGGTGGTGGATGGGTCAATACACTGCTGTGCTGATGGAGGGGCGGAGGGAGGGGGTAGAGAGGCAGGGAAAGGAAAATGCCTGAGAAGTAGTCACCAAGGGGTCAAAGTGCATAGAGAGTGCATTTACTAGGCAGAGGAGCCAGGAGGAGAGGGTAGGGGTGGAGAGGGGGCACAAAGACAAAACAACAAAATAACACACAAGACATCAAGGATCTCCCTCACCCAGGATATCCTCCAATTAGAGATGAGAAGGTGACACCCAGAGAGGAGCTGGAAGGTCATGCCATCTACAGAGACTTTGTTGGTACAATGCAAACACACTCGACTGTAGCTCCAAAAATCACTTGTTTTTAGAAAGATACATTCATCAAGCTTTTCAGCACTTGTCAAAACAGAATCAACCAGAGGCAAGGCCCTCCGCAAAAAACCATAGAGGAGAAACTAAACAATTCAACTTGAAGTGAAGGGTCCTAAAAAGTGTAAGGAAAAACACAAGCTTGGTTAGTGAACTGAATGTTGAGGGAGCTGTAATGTCATTTCAGCTTGAAGAACATTAAAGGGTCTCTAGCAGGCCTACATCCCAAATGGCACCATCTTCCCTATCTAGTGTATACCACAGTGTAAACCCCTATGGGCCATAGTCAAAAGTACTGCACTAGCTTGGGAATAGGGAGCCATTTTGGACACAGGCCCTGGGCTCAACTGGTGAACTCAAAGTGATGCTTATCATGTCTACTGAAAGTATGCTCTTAATGCATGAGCACAGCTGAGGGAAGGGCTGGGAAGGCTGGAGGGAGGAACGCAGTGAAATGGCACCCTATTCCCTATAATATAGTGCACTACTTTTAACAAGGGCCCATGGGGATGTGTCTTTTAGTATTAGTGTCAAAGCCAACCTAAAAGGTCTGGTGAATGCTGAATCAACCATCTACATGTACATAAAGGCAACAAATTACCTTACTTTTATTCTGTAACTTTTTTTCATGTCAATATGTCAAGCAAACACTACCCACATTCCTATAAAGCTAATGTGTAGGCCTACAGGTACCTTAACACAGCCCTACTGCAGTATATACCCCTACTAGTATACACATCTTATCATAAAATCAGCATACCTATGGCATTCCATATTTCCCCATAGGCTTTAACTCATTCACAGTTGATAATTCCAGCAGTGCAAAGGGTTAAACGCTATACTGCAGGGACTTAGTCAAAGAGACAGGCCTAGCTACCTTTTAAATAATTTTCACTAATTCACTTCCTGTATTTTATTAAAGCCGTTGATGATTCATCATCTCCCCTTTTAATTAGCGTAGCCACTTAGCACGCGAAAGACAGAACTCCCCCTAAAAGAAAGAAGACGCTGCTACTGTGCTGTGGCGGAAATATCCATTCAACAACGAGTACAATGGGCAATTAACAAAGCCTCTGCAAACCGTAAATAGTTCACGAACAAACAAGGTCCCCCAAAAAACATTAACAAGCAAGGCCCAAAATCTACACTAAGCAGCCATTATCAAGTCTTATTTACCTAACATATAGCCTGGAGTATACAGTATGGGAGTACATGTTAGGATCGCTGAGTCAAATATAAACAGCGTTAAATGAGATCTCCAGGCTGTCACTATGTGGGGTATTTCTCTCTTTGATTAGAGCTAGAGCAACACAGGACTTAGCTGAACTGATATTTGTAGGACCAAGATAAATCACAAAGACTGTGTTGCACCACGTGCTAGTCACTTGGTTTGGTAGACAGGGTTATGTCATTGGGCCTGGCAAGCCTAGGGACTCTTTTTGTCTCACGACACAACTTCTACAGTTAGCCTAGATAATGAGCACTGATACCAACACACTTTCATCTGAGCTGAAAACAATCTTTGCTTCTGTGTTTTTTTTTGTTGAGCATATTGTTCTCAGAACTTGATATCCTCTCTCTTCTCTCTTGACACAATGAACTACAACAGTTAGATAATGATACCAACACATTTTCACTTCATCTCTTTCGCTTTGTGTCTACTTTGTGCAGAGTAAAGCAGCTGCCATTTAGCATTAGCATATTGTTCTCAAAGCTAGCTATCGAAAGAATTCTGTTGCTTGCTTGCTGAGTGTGTCGGCAAACCCCAAACTGTGTTTTACTGCAGAGGGAGCTGTGTTTTAACGGGACACACCTCGGCAGGGAAGAGAACGTGGCCATGAAAAAGCTCTTCTCAACAACAGTTATAATAGAGTTGTTGTATAACCATCCACTTACTAACTTTGGCAGGTCGTAAATCAGTCAACAGTAAATAGCATCCTTTATCAGATCATAAAATCTGCTTGTAGGCATTTAATTTCCCCCCCTCTTGTTTTAACAAGGAAGCAGGCAGCCTGGAGAAGCTCTGTGGTGTTTTTATAGAGGTTAAAAGAAAGGTAACTGGCAGTGTGTAAACAGCGTTCAGACTAGCAGAGCGGAGCACTTTATATGGATTTGTTTTTTGCCCGCGAGCGAACAACAACAAAATGAAAATCTAAGAGCATTCTTGTAAGAGCAGGTATTTTAGTTTGTTAATCGTGTTTGGTTGATGGATGCATATCGAGTGAATAATGGTATTTGTTTGCGGCAGCTAGGCTCATATAACGAGGCAGCTGCTTGGAGGAGAGCCAGTGTTGACGCTGTAGCCATGACTTTAACAAGCTCTGGATTCCCACAAACAAAGGAATTGTCAGTGCACTTTGTTGAACTACTAGATGTGGTGTAGTAGGGCACTTTCATTATAGGACCGTCTCCCCACAACATTGTACAATTCTACACAGCTATATGTACAGTACAGATACTATATCTACACTTCATAGATACTACATCTACACTTCACAGAAACTACATCTACACTTCAATACTACATTTTGATGTCCTATCGCATGTAAGAATTTGTATTCGTTTAAGAGTAAATTACCCTGCTCTCCACACTTCACCCTGACAGTCATGGTCACTCAGTGTAGGAGTGGTCCTGCTGGTTTTGGGGTGGGGCTCCTTACCCTGGCAGTACGCCTGTCCTATCCCCACCCCTCCCCTGACACACCCTGGGCCTAGCAAAATGGTAGTCCTGATAAACATTCTGCTCTCTGGGCAGCTTTTTACAGAAGGCAGGGTCAGGAGTTAAGGCCTATGAACTTGTCACCTCCTGGAGTGGGTGGGGTAGGAGGTCGTGGGGAGGAGGTGGGGAATGGAAGGAGGGATGTGGGGGGATCATCCCTCTCTTCAATGCAACGTGAGTGGTAGGATTTACAACTGCATGCTGACTGCATTGCCAGCAAAGTAGAAAGGCACCTGATAGCATCTCTTTATGAGAGGAACCTCCCCGGTCCCGACCCCTTTGTAGTCTCACTCACAGCCACCCCCTTACCCCCTACAACATAAATCATGTTCATTACTTGACTGGACAAATGTGAAACGGTCAGTCAGTAAGAGAAGAGTGGCTTGGAAAGGAAGGTTTGGATTTTCCTGCACTGGGTTTACAAGTCTGCATGGTCTGGGTTATCACTCTGTCATCCATCCTGAGTCACTGTGTAATCTATTAGGCCATTTATTGAAAGTAGATTTTGTTTTCGAAGATGTGGACAAGATGGGTGGGAGTGGGGACAGACACTGTGTTACTGACAAACTGACAAAGGCAGGGATCTGTTGTCTGACATAGACAGGTATCTGTTGTCTATCTGACTCTAGGCCAGCTCATCCATCTCTCTGGGTGGTCTCTTTGTGCTGGGCTCGTAAAGGAAACTTAATGACTGACTTGGGATCAGCAGGTTACTGTGTTAAGATGCAGATGCTTAACTTAGTTACCAAACAATGAATGTGTGGTTTTGAAATGGAAGTGAAACATTTATTTTGAAGAATATTACTAACAACAACTGATTAAACACATTTCGACCAAGGGATCCGTGGAATAGATTTAGAGTTTGTAATAAAATACACAGTAATATGATTAATCTACCATGTACAGTCGTGGCTAAAAGTTTTGAGAATTAAACAAATATTAATTTTCACAATGTATGTTGCCTTAATTTGTATGATGGCAATTTGCATATACTCCAGAATGTTATGAAGAGTGATCAGATGAATATTAATTAATTGCAAAGTCTCTCTTGCCATGCAAATTAACTAAATCCCCCAAAAACATTTCCACTGCATTTCAGCCCTGTCACAAAAGGACCAGCTGACATCATGTCAGTGATTCTCTCGTCAACACAGGTGTGACTGTTGACGGGGACAAGGCTGGAGATCACTCTGTCATGCTGATTGAGTTTGAATAACAGACTGGAAGCTTCAAAATGAGGGTGGTGCTTGGAATCATTGTTCTTCCTCTGTCAACCATGGTTACCTGAAAGGAAACACGTGCCATCGTCATTGCTTTGCACAAAAAGGGCTTCAAAGGCAAGGAGACTGCTGCAAGTAAGATTGCACATAAATCAACCAGTTATTGGATCATCAAGAACTTCAGGGAGAGCGGTTCAATTGTTGGGAAGAAGGCTTCAGGGCACCGAAGAAAGTCCAGGAAGCGCCAGGACCGTCTCCTAAAGTTGATTCAGCTGCGGGACCGGGGCACCACCAGTACAGAGCTTGCTCAGGAATAGCAGTAGGCAGATGTGAGTGCATCTGCACGCACAGTGAGGTGAAGACTTTTGGAGGATGGCCTGGTGTCAAGAAGGTCAGCAAAGAAGCCACTTCTCTCCAGGAAAAACATCAGGGTCAGACTTATATTCTGCAAAAGGTACAGGGATTGGACTGTTGAGAACTGGGGTAAAGTCATTTTCTCTGATGAATCCCCTTTCTGATTGTTTGGGGCATCCGGAAAAAAGCTTGTCCGGAAAAGACAAGATGAGCGCTACCATCAGTCCTGTGTCATGCCAACAGTAAAGCATCCTGACACCATTCATGTGTGGGGTTGATTCTCAGCCAAAGGGAGTGGGCTCACTCACAATTCTGCCTAAGAACACAGCCATGAATAAAGAATGGTACCAACACTACCTCCGAGAGCAACGTCTCCCAGCCATCCAGGAACAATTTGGTGATGAACAATGCCTTTTCCAGCATGATGGAGCACCTTGCCATAAGGCCAAAGTGATAACTAAGTGGCTTGGGGAACAAAACATCAATATTTTGGGTCCATGGCCAGAAAACTCCCCAGACCTTAATCCCATTGAGAACTTGTGGTCAATCCTCAAGAGGAGGGTGGACAAACAAAAACCCACAAATTCTGAGAATTTCCAAGCATGCCATCAGTCAGGATGTGGCCCAGAAGTTAATTGACAGCAGGGCGGATTGCAGAGGTCTTGAAAAAGAAGGGTCAACACTGCAAATATTGACTCTTTGCATCAACTTCATGTAATTGTCAATAAAAGCCTTTGCCACTTATGAAATGCTTGTAATTATACTTCACTATTCCATAGTAACATCTGACAAAAATATCTAAAGACACTGAAGCAGCAAACTTTGCGAAAATTAATATTTGTGTCATTCTCAAAACTTTTGGCCACGACTCTATGTTCTTAACCCTGGGCAAGATGGGCCTGGGAGGCTCACAGGGATATTGGTATCCACAGTACTACACCAATTATACCTTTTTCAACTCAATACTTTTTTCTTACATAAATGCAATGTAATTTAAGCATAACAATGTAAAAAGTTCTCTCTCTGCCTGGATATTGGCTTTAAAGCCGAAAAACAATCTCTGCCACATGACAACCTGAAGAATTAGCTTGAAAACGACTAAATTGTCCTTCAAGGGCCCGAGACTTGGTTTGTCAAGCCATGCACTGCCGAAGTCACAGCGAAACTCCTTATATTCCATTTCTTAGCGCACTCCAGTTGTGTTCTGATTATGTGTTCTGATTATGAGGGGTCCCTGATGAATTTGCTATCATAAAAGGGGTCCCTGGCCCGAAAAAGTTTGAGATCCCCTGACTTAGACAACAGAACTGTCACGGATGTCGTAAGAACGGGACCAAGGCGCAGCGGATTTTGACTACGTGGTGCACATGCACAAACACAAAACAATATCCCACAAACAAAGGTGGGGAAAAAAGCTACTTAAATATAATCCTTAATTAGAGACAATGATTACCAGTTGCCTCTAATTGGGAATCATACAAAACACCAACAGAAAATATAAACTAGAACACAACATAGAAATGATAAATTAGAATACCCCCTAGTCCCGCCCCGACCTACTACACCATAGAGAAACAAGGGCTCTCTATGGTCAGGGCGTGAACAAAACCAACAAAGTTTTCATTCATGATTGTAAAACAGGGGCTGTTTCTGTAAAAATGGGAGAATAAAAACCATGTAAATGTCAGTCTTTCAGCATACTTGGAGCAATATAAGTACCGGTTGTATATTTTTTTCAGGAAAAAAATAAAGTTACTAAAATTAATCTCATCCCAAAACTCACTCCTTTCAGTTTCACAATTGACATATTTCTATTCCATTACAACGTGAATACCAATCTTCAAGCAAACTGAGAAAAAAATTACCCACAACCACAAAACAGAATTCCAAAGACTGAAAAGGTCATTCACACACAATAACAATCCTTTCAAGAGTACACTCACACACTGCCTTCTGGGTAATTACAGTTCTTTGGCTGGAGTGTTCTGTGTTTCGCTTTGCTTGTTCTGTCTCAAAAGCTAACAACCTCTCATTATTCACGGTTTGAGTAAGGCCTTTTTTCCTTCAGAGGGGCAAATTACACATGAGAGTGACAGCTTTCAGAGAGAGGAGAGGCAGCCTCCCCAGCTTCCAGTAAGTGCAGTCTTAAATCATGGGGAGGGAGAAGGGCACTGACTCACTTCAGCCCTGCAGTATTTGGGCCTGACTTTGTTGCAAGGGCAGTTCAGCCTATAGCCATGGCTATACTGTAGTACTATAGTATAGGTAGTTCAGTTCAACTAACTGTCCTCCATCTTGGCACCAAACCTTCCACGACAATTACATTCTAACATGGAATGTATAGTAATTCTTGAATTGGAATTGTTTGGAGCCAATATGGCATCTATTGACGTTCCAATTCTCAGACAGTGACATGCAGGTGAACTCCGTGTGAACAGGATCTGTTTCTACAAGCCCTCAGGGCCTTACTCTAGTACCAGGGAGACTGACAAAGGCACACACATGCACAAATACACACCACTTGGATCTACCTGTCTGTCTTTCTAGAAGCAAAGAGAGGATAATGAAAGTCATAGAGATATTTACACTCAGAGAGTGTTAGTGGATTCAGCTATTTCAGCCACACCCATTGCTGACAGGTGTATAAAATCGATCACACAGCCATGGTCTTACTGAAGAGCTCAGTCACTTTTGACGTGGCACTGTCATAGGATGCCACCTTTCCAACAAGTCAGTTCATCAGATTTCTGCCCTGCTGGAGCTGCCCTGTTAAACTGGAAGTGCTGTTATTGTGAAGTGGAAACGTTTACGAGCAACAACGGCTTAACTCTACACCATACAATGACATTCTAGATGATTCTACGCTTCCAACTTTGTGGCAACAGTTTGGGGAAGGCCCTTTTCTGTTTCAGCATGACAATGACCCCGTGCACAAAGCGAGGTCCATACAGAAATGGTTTGTAAAGATCGGTGTGGAAGAACTTGACTGGCCTGCACAGAGCCCTGACCTCAACCCAATTGAACACCTTTGGGATGAATTAGAACGCCATCTGAGAGCCAGGCCTATTCGCCCAACATCAGTGCCCGACCTCACCAAAGCACTTGTTGCTGAATGGAAGCAAGTCCCCGCAGCAATGTTCCAACATCTAGTGTAAAGCCTTCCGAGAAGAGTGGAGACTGTTACAGCAGCAAAGGGGGCACCCTCCATATTAATGCCCATGATATTGGAATCAGATGTTTGACGAGCAGGTGTCCATATGATTTTGGACATTTAGTGTATTTAAAGCGTATTATCCTGGGGAGGAAAACAGGGCCAGCTGGAAAACACTGTCTGAAAAGAAAACTAGGTGTTATATGTGTGTGTGTGTGTGTGTGTGTGTGTGTGTGTGTGTGTGTGTGTGTGTGTGTGTGTGTGTGTGTGTGTGTGTGTGTGTGTGTGTGTGTGTGTGTGTGTGTGTGTGTGTGTGTGTGTGTGTGTGTGTGTGTGTGTGTGTGTGTGTGTGTGTGTGTGTGTGTGTGTGTGTGATGTTGACCATAGTGAAAGAAAAACAGGCTTCTTCATCACCAGAATAGAATCCCAGAGCTTCTAAAACAATGAGGTCATTGTTCCTGATATATAAACAACATCAAATTGTGTGTATTTGACCTTCCACATCAATTGTCAGTGGTTGACATTACTATCATCCCTTCAATACATGCTTTAATAAATACTAGCAGATACCCTCCCGATTTATCTTAACTTGGGATGTATGAAATACCCAGCAGCGCTACAGTCCTGACATACTCCAGGTGTTGTTAATACCTCTCCAAGAGCAGCTGACTTAGCGTCTTGTCCTCTGTAGAGAGAGAGTACACGCCAGGACACCAACCAACTATGTGTCTGTCACGATTATATATACACACACACCCAACGGAACGAGGACACTTATACCAGCTACACACATGCCATTGGGGTGGCAGGGTAGCCTAGTGGTTAGAGCGTTGGACTAGTAACCGAAAGTTTGCAAGTTCAAATCCCTGAGCTGACAAGGTACAAATCTATCATTCTGCCCCTGAACTAGGCAGTTAACCCACTGTTCCTAGGTCGTCATTGAAAATAAGGATATGTTCTTAACTGACTTGCCTAGTCAAATAAAGGTTAAATAAAAAATTGTTCTGCTGCTGCACCCAATCTAATAACAGCATGTCTGTTACATCCTTTTCATTGCTCAGGCACTGCTTTTATTGGATAAACGACATCAAAGCATTCTCTGTGTCTTGTGTGGGCTTGTTACACACTGATGCTCAAAACATGTTGGGGAAATCAAAGTTTAATGGGTATCAACAACACAAAGACCATTGTGAGCGTTGGTTAGAGCAGTGGTTCCCAAGCTGTTGGGCGCGCTGCTCTAACCAACGCCCATATGTATACAGTACCAGTCAAAAGTTTGGACACACCTACTCATTCAAGGGTTTTCCTTTATTTTTACTACTTTCTACATTGTAGAATAATAGTGAAGACATCAGAAACATTAAAAAACACATGAAATCATGTAGTAACCAAAAAAGTGTTACACAAAACAAAATATATTGTAGATTTTAGATTCTTCAAAGTAGCCACCCTTTCAATTGATGACAGTTTTGCACTCTCTTGGCATTCTCTCAACCAGCTTCACATGGAATGCTTTCCCAACCGTCTTGAAGGAGTTCCCAAATACGCTGACCACTTGTTAGCTGCTTTTCCTTCACTCTGCGGTCCAACTCATCCCAGACCATCTCAATTGGGTTGAGATAGGGTGATTGTGGTGGCCATGTCATCTGGTGCTGTCCTTCTTGGTCAGATAGCTCTTTCACAGCCTGGAGGTGTGTTTTGGGTCATTGTCCTGTGGAAAAACAAATGACCGTCCCACTAAGTGCAAACCAGATGGAATGGCGTATGGCTGCAGAATGCTGTGGTAGCCATGTTGTTTAAGTGTGCCTTGAATTGTAAATAAATCACAGACAGTGTCACCAGCAAAGCACCCACACACATCACACCTCCTCCTCCATGCTTCACGGTGAAAACCACACAAGCAGATATCATCTGTTCACCTACTCTATGTCTCACAAAGACATGGCGGTTGGAACAAAAAATCTCAAATTTAGAATCAGACCAAAGGACAGATTTCCAAGTCTCTTCTTATTGGGGTCCTTTAGTAGTGGTTTCTTTGCAGCAATTCGACCATGAAGGACTGATTTACGCAGTCTCTTCTGAATAGTTGATGTTGAGATGTGTCTGTTACTTGAACTCCGTGAAGCATTTATTTGCATTTATTTGAGGCTGGTAACTCTAATGAATGTATCCTCTGCAGCAGAGGTAACTCTGGGTCTTCCTTTCCTGTAACAGTTCTCATGAGTTTCATCATAGCGCTTGATGTTTTTTGCGACTGCACTTGAAGAAGCTTTCAAAGTCCTAGACATTTTCCAGATAAACTGACCTTCATGTCTTAAAGTAATGATGGACTGTCATTTCTCTTTGCTTATTTGAGCTTTTCTTGCCATAATATGGACTTGGTCTTTTACCAAATAGGGCTATCTTCTGTAATCCCCCCTACCTTGTTACAACACACAAACGCATTAAGGAAACAAAGCCCACAAATTAACTTTTAACAAGGCACACTTGTTAATTGAAATGCATTCCAGGTGACTACCTCATGTGTCACGCCTTGGTCATTATATTTTGTGTTTTTGGTATACGTTTGGGTAAGCCAGGGTGTGACATGGGTTTATATGTTGTATTCGTATTGGAGTTTGTATTAATTGGGATTGTGTATGATTAGGGGTGTGTCTAGTTAGGCTTGGCTGCCTGAGGCGATTCTCAATTGGAGTCAGCTGCTTATCGTTGTCTCTGATTGGGAACCGTATTTAGGTAGCCTGAGTTCGCGTTGTATTTTGTGGGTGTTTGTACCTGTCTCTGTGTAGTAGTCACCAGATAGGCTGTAATTAGTTCACGTTCCGTCTGTTGTTTTCTTATATCAGTTATTTCATGTACTGCGATATATTTCATTAAAAGTCATGAGTAACCTACACGCTGCATTTCGGTCTGACTCTCTTCATTCAACAGACGTACGACGTTACATCATGAAGCTTGTTGAGAGAATGCCAAGAGTGTGCAAAGCTGTCATCAAGGCAAAGGGTGGCTACTTTGAAAAATATAAAATATAAAATACATTTTGATTTGATTAACACTTTTTTGAATCCATGTGTTATTTCATAGTTTTGATGTCTTCACTATTATTCTACAATGTAGAAAATAGTAAACATAAGGGCCTCCCTAGTGGTGCAGTGGTCTAAGATGCTGCATCTCAGTGCTAGCTGTGCCACTAGAGATTCTGGGTTCGAGTCCAGGCTCTGTTGCAGTCGGCCGCGACCGGGAGACCCATGGGGGGCGCACAATTGGCCCAGTGTCGTCCGGGTTAGGGGAGGGGTTGGCCGGCAGGGCTGGGTGCAGTGCATGCTGACACAGTCGCCAGGTGCACGGTGTTTCCTCCAGCACATTGGTGCGGCTGGCTTCCAGGTTAAGTGGGCATTGTGTCAAGAAGCAGTGCGACAGGAGTTGCAACGATGAGACAAGACTGTAACTACCAATTGGATACCACTTAATTGGGGAGAAAAAGGGGGAAAAACTACATTTAAAAACAAATAGAAAATAGTAAACAAGAAAAAACCCTGGAATTAATAGGCGTGTACTGGTACTGTATATATTTACTGATTTTACTGATTTTTACACTTGAATGTAAAAATAATACAATGTACTGGGTGCAATAACGAATTTGGGTAGCAGTTGTCCTATAATGTCAGTCATCACAGAGCTATTTATAACTTCTCAGAAATGTCCAGGGCCGGATTCCCTAAAGGATCTTAATACTAAGTACATCGTTAGAATCTTCGTAGGAGAATCGTTACATCTCTGAGCTGTTTCCCAAAGCCATTGTTGCTAAAGTTGCTCTTGAAAACGCTTGTTATTTACCGACTGGCTCAGAACAGCTAAGTGCATTGTTAGATGCTTTTTGCCCTTCTGTGTCACTTTATACACAACAGAGCTATGCTCAACACAAAATCAAGATGTTTATCTGTCTTTCTGTGACCACCAATAACTTCAGAACGAATACAAAGTTGCCAATTTCTTTTCAATTGTTACTAAGACGCGAAGGTTATGCTTAAAATAAAAACTGAGATGACTGTATTAAAAGATAAATACACTGAAGGCTACATATATATATATATATATATATATATATATATATATATATATATATATATATATATATATATATATATATATATATATATATATATATATATATATATATGAATGATATTGAAATCATTTTCATTTAATTAAGTTTTATTCAGTTATTTGTAAGCTGCTGTCTGTAATTTTTGCCTCAATATATTTAGTTATGTGTAATATCTCTAATGATGTGCCAAATATTGATTTAGTTGATATTATCTCTAGGAGCTGATCAGTCATCAGTTATGTGGAATCATTCTACTTTGAAGGTATGATTTGAAAGGGAGAACACTTATCCGAGAGCAGTGCTGCCTTTCTTTCGATCCTATCAGTATACATCCTCTGCATGTTGTTTTGGGAAACGCATGTAATGTCTTCGCCCACTGTAGGAAAGATGCATCATCAAAACACCCGTAAGCCAAAGTTCCATCGCTATCGGGAAACTGGGCCCAGATCAACTAGCCCATGTCAGCTAATGTTTTGTAGCTAGGTTTTTTAGCCTTTGAATTTGGTTTTCATGTTTGAGTCAGTCAGATATCACATAAGACATGGCTAAATGTGTCAAAATGCAGGAAATGTGCTTTACAACTGCAAAATTCTCTCCACCCAATGGCAAAATGTGTAGAATTGCAGGAAATTTGCTTAAAAATGGCCCCCAAAATATCTACACCTGCAAAGTTCTCTCCACCAACAAGAGGGGTGTGGATAGTTTGTCATGGATGCGGAATGTTCCCCTATGGGGGGCCCAAGTGAAAAAGTTTGGGAATCACCGAGTTAAAGGCATTCAAAACAGCCATGAAACAAAGTGCCAGGTGTGACCGCTTCAAAGCAGCTCGAACAAAGCAGCTCGTCTGGTTTCCTTTTTGGTGTACACATCGGGCTGGAAGTCCTATACAATAGCTAGAGATGAACTAAAACCTTTCAGAAAGAGGTCCTTTTACAGAGCATAGAAAGAGTAGCAGGATCTCACAATACATGTTTAAAACAGAAAACACCCAAACCTCATCTGTAAAGGCTCATTCTTCAGATACTGTAGCATTAAAACGTGTTCTATGTTTTAGGCTCCTGTTAACTTCTACTATTTTCTATTGGTCCTATTTTCTACTACTGTTCCTGATCTTTACAATTTTCTACTGTTTCTGTTTTCTACTATTTCTAGCTTCAACAATTTTCTAAAATGTTCCACTATCTCTATTTTCTATTGCTGTTAAAATCACCAATTCTGTTTTCTTTCACTAAGCCCATTCTCCTCCTGCCCTACACTTTACTGCACTCTCATTCACATTACCACATATGGGGATTATCATGATAATTCAAGCTGATACTAGATTATTGATCCACTCATTTACGTTCACTGGCTCAGAATCACCTGACAATACAATCAACCAGAAACGAATGAGCTCTTCTACCGGGCTTCGCTTCGCTACAGATAATTCATACGTACTCAAGATCACAGAGAGAGCAAAACACATAGGTCCTGGTTGCATCTGCATAAGCACGTACGCATGCACACACACACACTCTGTGGCTTAGTTGACTTTACACAGTCCTAACACCCTGTTTGAGGAAACAGAATGGTGCACTGTTAAAACAATTCAAACCAAGCGAGTGGCGATGCATTTCCCCTCGCACATAACTCCACTCAGTGCTCCATTTCCTGTGTTATAACACAACGAACCCATTGAAGACAGGACTAACGAATATCAGCCCATACTAATGGTAAATTATACACCACATTCAGGGTTTCAGTGTACACAGCAGTGTTGGTAAATGTCTGCGTAAAGGCTTGTAGTTAATCATGCATTTGGTTGGTACTCTGGGGACTGGGCTGGGTAACCAATCACAAAGATGCTAGTGGTATACTGCTGAGGCTAAGCTGTTTCTGAACATCTTCCTCAGGGAAGTATTGTAGTGAGGAAGATGAGTGGCGCAGGTCCCTTCCCTTTCACATGAACCTCATTGTGTTCATGGATGACAATAACCAAATATGGTTTTCTATACAATTGACAGTATACTGAATAGGCTACCTTACTGCATGTAGTATTGTATACAAACAAACACGCAGTGTCAAGAAGATACGTAGCAATACATGCATACAGCTTTACTTCATGGTTGTTAGGCAACGTATTGATGAGCGACCCAAGCTACTAGAGGAGCAGCAAGGAGACGTTAAAGAACAGCTCTATTAGATGTGGTGCCATTCATTCTACCCAGTATGCTCTCTGGGGATCCACATTTAAACACATCACATTGGGAGGAGAGATCCATTACCCATCACAAGATCCCCACTTGTCCCCAATACTGAATCCAAATGGCTGGGTGACGCACTACACTTTCTAATGCACCAGGGTTATTCATGACTTGACATTATAAAAGTAAATTGTATAATTTATGGCACTCAATTAAAGACATGCTCCGAAACTATGTTGACTAGTAAGTTTTTTTTTTTTTACTTCACGCTTCGGGCTGGGTGTCTCAATGTGTAGTTCCATACATGCATAATCTATGAACAGAATTACTGTCTTACCTCAAATTAGCCACCAGATCCCTAGTTGGAAAGCTACTCTTTTCTGGATGCTGTGGGGCACCATTTTCCCTAAATTTTCCTCCATGTGAGCCAGCCAATGAGCTTCTTCCCCTCATCATTTGAGTGACAGCTAGCAAGAAGCACACAGAGCAGAGCGAGAGAGAGAGCAATGACGTGGCGCATAAAGTATGTAACGTGGTACCCAATGTTCGGGGCCCACTTTTTGCTCGTGAGCACTACTTCCTGGACTAATTGCTAAAAAGTACACAAAAATACTGGAGAATCTCTTTAATGCAATAACTTCCGTGCATGGTCTGTTTTCGAGAGATAAAACTACACAGCCAGCATCCCAGTTAAAAAAAGCAGCCAAGGCAAAACCACCGGCTTGATTTACGATGGTAAATGAAAAATAATGAAACGTTTATGACAGGAATTTGCAGGTAGTCATAAAACTATTACAGAACTTCGAAGTTGCAGACGTTTTATTTCTATTCATTTTGTCTGTAATCGATGCAAGACAATCTAATGTTGCGAAAAGACTAGGCCTATCAACTAAACAGTGCTAACAGTGTGTACTGTAGTAAAGGTGGGAGGTTAATTTATTGACAGCGCTAATGAATAGTTGCTGTTTCAGTGTTCAACGCCTCAGCTCCAGCTATAGACGCTAGCTGTGCACATTCAGGCTCTCTTGAGCATGAAAGCCGAGCCCCCGCTGGCGTTTGAGACAGGGTGCCAGGCCATGATTGAATGAAAGCCCATCCTTGACTGACAAATGATATATTAAGCCTCCCGTCAGCGGAGGGGGGACGGGATGGGGGAGTCAGGCATGTCAGCTACCTGCTCCATCCAGCACAACCTCCACTTGTCAATCTATTTGCCCTTCACTTGGCCAGGCCTCTAAACAAGATCTGAAATGTTATAAGGCCTGCGCGCCCTAGTTTTTCACTTCTACCATGTGTCTCTGCCCGGGCACTTAGACATATCAACCATGTGACTGGAAGAAATGAGTGTCTGCCTGCTATGAATGTCAGAGTATCATATTTAGAAGTGAAGGACCATTTGTTGGGGCTGATGGGTATATTGTCTGGTTCCCTCCCTGTGGGATATTAGATATTAGAGAAGTGCCAAATGATAGAGGATTGAGTCCTAGATATGAAATGTTGAAGAATGACACAATTAATCACCAAGAGAAATATATTATAGGATATTGTATTTTGTACTGAGACACACAGAGAGTAGTGTGGTGTGCATCAGTGTCCGTGTCCATGCCTGTGTTAGTGTGTACTAGGGGGTACTGTGTAGTGGGCAGGTGTGATTGTCCCTCTCCCCTGTCCTCTGACTGTGAGTGTGGCGCTGGGTGAGTGTTGATTGTGGATGATTAATGGGCTGGAGTACCAGGCAGAGAAAGGTCAACTCCTGGGTTGGAGAGGGAGCAGTTACACTGGGAGTAATTAAGACATTGTGTAAGCATGATTAATACACACACACACAATTAATACACACACTCTGACGCTTGCCTGGTCAACAACCAGCTACCAGATGGTTCACACACACAGGCTGAATCCCAAATGGCACCACATATGCCCTATTTAGTGCACTACCTTCATGCACTCGACAGGGAATAGGGTGCCATTTGGGAAGCAGCCGGAGGCCAACGCAGCTGCTTTTTCTCCACTGTGTAATGGTTACTAACTAGGTGTTTTTATGAATCATGGCAGATATTATTCCATTAAAGAGTTAAATGAACATACTGCACCTGTTTTAAAGTGATCAGGATCAGAGCAGATCAGCAAGACACAGGGTTCCATGGACGGATGGAGAGATAAAGGACAGAAAAAGAAAACATATTTAGAATGACAATTCTGTTCTATTATTTTCTATTCTATTCTCGGTATGTAACATACTAGACATTGAAAGATCACCACCAGTCGACCTCGGATGACTTATTGCATGAGAAGATCAATCTACATCAATACTATCCCTCCAATGGCCTCCTCACAGATGCCACCAGTCAGCCCATTAGTAGCCTCTGCTCCTCTTTCTCCTCAGCTTCATTTTCAATTTCAATGAGGTTATACCAGGGCAAGTAAGGTGAAATATACTGAGCAGGTGTTATAACCAGTCACATGCATGCAGTTATATAATCTTTTAAAAAAGTAATACTAAGTTAAACCAAAACAGGATATAAATAGTGGGAAAAATTACATTTCTAAATAATAATCCTCTCTCCTCACTTTTTCCTTCTCTGTTTTCCTCCATCGCTCGCTCTCACTTCAATCCATTTCTCCTTCACTTGCTCTACTCCCCTCTCTCTCCTTTTCATTCCTGTATTCTCCCCTGTCATGTGATTGGGTCTACACTGAGGGATTAGCCTCATGGTACAGAGGGGAACTCTGGGAGACAGGTGTCACAACGCTCCGGTAACCACAGCCTAACCTTTAGCTTTTTTTTTTTTACATTTTCATTTTAGTAATTTAGCAGACACTCTTATCCAGAGCAACCTACAGGAGAAATGTGGGTTAAGTGCCTTGCACAAGGCACATCGACAGATTTTTTCACTGTTGCAATCCTTTGTCTAATTCACAAGTCCCATCCTATTGGAAACACCATAATAGCCACCACAGCAGGGTTTTCAAGTTCCACGACAAGCAACTCCCTGGCTCATCCGTCAGGATAGCACTTTATTTGAAGGGTACCTACATAAGGACTTCATAACACATTCATAACTCGTTCAGCGTAGCAGTGTAGCCTAGTGGTTAGAGCGTTGGACTAGTAACCGGAAGGTTGCAAGTTCAAACCCCTGAGCTGACAAGGTATAAATCTGTCGTTCTGCCCCTGAACAGGCAGTTAACCCACTGTTCCTAGGCCGTCATTGAAAATAAGAATTTGTTCTTAACTGACTTGCCTAGTTAAATAAAGGTAAAATAAAATTAAAATAAAACAAGCAGCACATGGGCGTTTCAGTGTCACCACCGTATCATTAGATGAGTGTTAAGTGTGCTAACGAGAGAAGAGACAGAGTTAAAGACATTAGTTTGAAATTTCATCTGATGATCCCTGACACTAGATTAGCTGTACTGTACTAACAGTGGTACATTATCACACTGATTATAACTCATTATGAGACGGCTGGGCTTAGGGGGCTGTAGAACTCAGATAGACCCCATGGAGAGTACTAGCCACGAGGGAATGAGTGCCGACTCTAGCCCACCCTGATACTTTTGTAGATTAATCCCATTTTATACAAAGAAATTGACACTATACTGTAGGTCTTTAACCAATGACAGCACTCCTTTAGGATCGAACATTTAGCAAATCACCAGCAGAGGGAATCAATTTTCCCATTCACTGTATTGTTGGTGCTCATTAAATTGATCAGCACTTTAAAATGAGCAGAAAGCCCATTCTGGAAATGTTATGTTCTTGTTGAGTATATTGTTCCAAATAATGTGTCTTAAAATGAACAAAATCTAAAAGCTTACTTTTTAGATATTACTATAAATAATTTAAATGACTAAATTAATGTGACAATTTTTATTTCAGAAACTAGACAAACCATAAATGATTATGTTAGAACCCACTATAAGAAGTATAATGACACCAAGGTGTTGTCTGTATCATGTACTGTTCATAAGGTCATACAGGAGGCTTGTGTAAGTCAAAAAACGCCTAAAATTGAATCATGATTTTCAAAAAATAAATTGTGATATAAATTGAAAAACTAAGCTAAACATCCTTCCTCCCAATGAAGTTTCTTTGTGAAAATTGCCAGAACAATCTGGAGATACCAAAAATATTTTGTGGCTACTAGTTCTGACTTTGCTGATAGCTACTTTATTGAGGAAAAATGAGCCTACTATGCCTGTGATATGTGGTTGTCCCACCTAGCTGTCTTAAGATGAATACACCAACTGTAAGTCGCTCTGGATAAGAGCGTCTGCTAAATAACTAAAATGTTAAAAGTATGGCCACGCTACAGTCATGTCCCACTATGCTAACATGATTTCCTGTCCTAGCGTTACAGTCATGTCCCACTATTCTAACATGATTTCCTGTCCTAGCGTTACAGTCATGTCCCACTATTCTAACATGGTTTCCTGTCCTAGCGCTACAGTCATGTCCCACTATTCTAACATGGTTTCCTGTCCTAGCGCTACAGTCATGTCCCACTATTCTAACATGGTTTCCTGTCCTAGCGCTACAGTCATGTCCCACTATTCTAACATGGGCTCATGCCTAGAATAACTGTTCAGGTGAAGGCATTGCTCAGAAAAGCGAGTCTTCCATATTGCTTTTTCAAGATGGCTACCTTTATACAAATCATTATTCCCTTTCCACTCAGAATGATTATGATAAACTGTTGCCAGTATATGAGAGGTTAAATTAGAAACAGCTTTTTCGCTGGTAGATGTATACGTTTGTTGAACGAATCACCAGCTGTGGCTCATAATATAAAGTTTGAATATCTTTTTTTCTCCCCAATTTCATCATATCCAATTGGTAGTTACAGTCTTGTCTCATCGCTGCAACTCCTGTACGGACACGGCAGAGGCAAAGGTCGAGATCCGTGCGTCCTCTGAAACACAACCCAACCACACTGCTTCTTGACACAATGCCCACTTAACCCAGAAGCCAGCTGCACCAATGTGTCAGAGGAAACACTGTGCACCTGGCGACTGTGTCAGCGTGCACTGCGCCCGGCTCATCACAGGAGTAGCTAGTGCGCAATGGGACAAGGATATCCCTGCCAGCCAAACCCTCCCCTAACCCGGACAATGCTGGGCAAATTGTGCGCCACCCTATGGGTCTCCCAGTCGCAGCCGGCTGTGCCAGAGCCTGGACTCAAACCCAGAATCTCTAGTGGTGCAGTGGTCTAAGGCACTGCATCACAGTGCTAGTTGTGTCACTAGAGATTCTGGGTTCGAGTCCAGGCTCTGTCGCAGCCGGCCAAGTATGAATATTTCTGATAACAGTCAGACATGCAGTAGTTTTGTCAAATAAAATCTAAATCCTCTGATGAAATTAATTGTGTTCATATTCCACCTGTATGCTATCAGACAATCTCTTATACATTAATTTCAGATCATATCTGGACCTATTGTTTTCATCAAATCATTACAATGATGATGACATACTGTACATTCATTAAAAACCAAACTACCTAGAGACACTGGTCCCACAGTCTCTTTCTCCTGTCTGTCAGTGGGACAGAAGCTCCTGCCTGTGTCAGCGTCTCCTCAAATTAATAGTAAGTGAGTTAGGACATCAGGCCCGCGCTACTCAGCTGCACATGTCAACAAAGCGGAGGTCTAGCAGTGCTGACAGTCACCAAGCAGCTACCCGGTGCCGTGCTCTTCTACAAGAGGCCTCTGGGAAGCTCTAGCAGAGCGCTACAATAAGACGAGTGGATAGGCTCCATATGGCCCAGGATTCACAGCCTTCAAAGACAAAGCAAAGGAACCACGAAGAGAGAGAAAGGGGGGGGGGCAGAGATAGAGACAGAAAGAGACACAGAGACAGAGAGACACAGAGACAGAGACAGACACAGAGATAGAAATAGAGACAGACAGAGAGACAGAGACAGAGACACAGAGATAGACAAAGAGAGACACAGATACAAAGACAGACAGAGAGACAGAGACAGACAGAGAGACACAGAGACAGACAGAGAGACAGAGACAGAGAGACCATGTGACAGTGCCAGGAAGCAGCCAGCCAACAGCATAGGGTGGATCTTTGCCAGCTCCGGCTTGGTTCGAAAGCTTTTCTTAATAGGCACAGTACAGGGGATGACAAGTAGTTGAATGGCGCCATATTAAAAGAACAGAGAGTGTGTGTGTTTGTCTGCGTGTGTGTGCCAGGCCCCCAGTGTCCGGTCTGGTGTGTGAAGTCACGTGAAGTCACGAGCTCTGCTCGAGGTGCCAAATGCCCTGATCTGCCCTAGAAAGCCTATGTAAATTATGATTGCCAGAACAGCCAAACAATAATAACAATTTGTTGGCCTCAAATTCTTTGGCCTCTAAAATGTGTTTATTATGATCAAGTTCGATCCCCATGGTGAATTATTTTAAAGTTGGCTACAAATCGAGATATCTAACTAAAAAGTGATCCATTCTGACTACTACATTTGTCGTCACACAGGACCACGTGCTGACACAGACCAATCACGGGCCGGCAGGCTACGAGGAGGCTGGAGGTTGACTCTCTCAGGCAGGATGAAAACAACTGCATCAACCATGATCCATTACTAGTTAAGTGATTTTGTTGGTGCCATTCAGCCCCATTCAGTAATATGGTGTGTTTCAAATTCAAATACTTCCGGCCATCAGGGGTTTTCCATTCAAATACGTGGATATCGTCAGTGTTATAACTATGTGCTGGTTTTAATGTCCATGGTGTGTGTGTGCTTGTGCATGAGTATGTCTGTTCATATGTTTTCATAAGTTTGCATCTCTAGAACCCAAACTGTAAATAGTTTGCTGTTATTGTGCCTTTCTAGTGCGTCCACTTTCTAATTTAACAGAAACATTTTTAGAACTCATGTAGACTATGTTTAAAAAACTCATTTATCAAAAGCAGCTCTGTTCAGTGCAGGTTTGGAAACCACTTTGAGAACGCTTATTATAGACTAAGATCGAAAGCAGAACTTTGCACTTCCTAACACAAAGTGCACACAAATGTTGGCAGAATATTTCCTGTTGGAAAACCACGTCTCCTTTTTGTCCTGTCCAAGTTTGTTAAACTCCTGTCATTTCAATTGTTCTGCTATAGAAAAAATATAATCCACCTGTCAACAATGACAGCGTGTTGGAAAACTGGGATAATGGATAGCGTACTTCCCTTAAATCTCAACCAGGCCATTTTCAGGCCAACTAAAACCATTACGGAACCACTATTCCTCTCAGTTAAAAACAGATTTTTGCACTGAATCACCATTGCCTCTCAGAGTATCATACAATGATCCATTTCTATGTCCAGACATTAAGATTTACGAGCAAATATTAAATATTGACTTTTTTTTTGTTTGTCCCTTCTCTGTTGCTGTAGATACTATATAATAGAGCATGTTGGGTCAACACAGTTAAACTCAGGCAGAGATAGAAGCCCTTTAAATTTGGACATTGAAATAATCAACTGATTCATGGGGTCCATTGCAAGCTATTTTCACTGTATCACAATTCCAGTGGGTCAGAAGTTTACATACACTAAGTTGACTGTGCCTTTAAACAGCTTGGAAAATTCCAGAAAATGATGGCATGGCTTTAGAAGCTTCTGATAGGCTAATTGACATCATTTGAATCAACTGGAGGTGTGCCTGTGGTTGCATTTCAAGGCCTACCTTCAAACTCAGTGCCTCTGCTTGAAATAATGCGAAAATCAAAAGAAATCAGCCAAGACCTCAGAATACAATTGTAGACCTCCAAAAGTCTGGTTCATCCTTGGGAGCAATTTCCATACGCCTGAAGGTACCACGTTCATCTGTACAAAAAATAATACGCAAGTATAAACACCATGGGACCACGCAGCCGCCATACCGCTCAGGAAGGAGATGCGTTCTGTCTCCTAGAGATGAACGTACTTTGGTGTGAAAATTGCAAATCAATCCCACAACAACAGCAAAGGACCTTGTGAAGATGCTGGAGGAAACAGGTACAAAATAACATATATCCACAGTGAAATGAGTCCTATAATCGACATAACCTGAAAGGTCACTCAGCAAGGAAGAAGCCACTGCTCCAAAACCGCCATAAAAAAGCCAGACTACGATTTGCAACTGCACATGTGGAAATGTCCTCTGGTCTGATGAAACAAAAATACAACTGTTTGGCCATAATGGCCATCGTTATGTTTGGAGGAAAAAGGGGGAGGATTGCAACCCGAAGAACACCATCCCAACCGTGAAGCACGGGGGTGGCAGCATAATGTTGTGGTTGTGCATTGCTGCAGGAGGGACTGGTGCACTTCACAAAATAGATGGCATCATGAGGAAGGAAAATTATGTGTATATATTGAAGCAAAATATCAAGACATAAGTCAGGAAGTTAAAGCTTGGTCACAAATGGGTCTTCCAAATGGACAAAGACCTCAAGCATACCATGACAAAGCCCTGACCTCAATCCTATAGAGAATTTGTGGGCAGAACTAAAAAAGCTTGTGCGAGCAAGGATGCCTACAAACCTGACTCAGTTACACCAGCTCTGTCAGGAGGAATGGGCCAAAATTCACCCAATTTATTGTGGGAAGCTTGTGGAAGGTTACCCGAAACGTTTGACCCAAGTTAAACAATTTAAAGGCAATGCTACCAAATACTAATTGAGTGCATGTAAACTTCTGACCCACTGGGAATGTGATGAAAAGTCCACAGACCCACTCCAAAAGCCTTTCGGGGGCCATCATCGAGGACAAAAATCAGTTAATCACCTAAATGAGGAACTCAATTTAACCTTGCGCAATCCCCTAGATGCAGTTGCACCCCTAAAAAATAAAAACATTTGTCATAAGAAACTAGCTCCCTGGTATACAGAAAATACCTGAGCTCTGAAGCAAGCTTCCAGAAAATTGGAACGGAAATGGCGTCACACCAAACTGGAAGTCTAGCTTGGAAAGACAGTACCGTGCAGTATCGAAGAGCACTCACTGCTGCTCGATCATCCTATTTTTCCAACTTAATTGAGGATCAATCCGAAATTTCTTTTTGATACTGTCGCAAAACTAACTAAAAGGCAGCATTCCCCAAGAGAGGATGGCTTTCACTTCCGCAGTAATCAATTCATGAACTTCTTTGAGGAAAAGATGATGATCATTAGAAAGCAAATTACGGACTCCTCTTTAAATCTGCGTATTCCTCGAAACCTCAGTTGTCCTGAGTCTGCACAACTCTGCCAGGACCTAGGATCAAGAGAGACACTCAAGTGTTTTAGTACTATATCTCTTGACACAATGATGAAAATAATTATGGCCTCTAAACCGTCAAGCTGCATACTGGACCCTATTCCAACTACACTTCTGAAAGAGCTGCTTCCTGTGCTTGGCCCTCCTATGTTGAACATAATAAACGACTCTCTATCCACCGGATGTGTACCAAACTCACTAAAGGTGGCAGTAATAAAGCCTCTCTTTAAAAAGCCAAACCTTGACCCAGAAAATATAAAAAACTATCGGGCCATATATCGACTCTTCTGTTCCTCTCAAAAAAATAGAAAAAGTTGTTGCGCAGCAACTCACTGCCTTCCTGAGACAAAAAATGTATACGAAATGCTTCAGTCTGGATTTAGACCCCATCATAGCACTGAGACTGAACTTGTGAAGGTGGTAAATTACCTTTTAATGGTGTCAGACCGAGGCTCTGCATCTGTCCTCGTGCTCCTAGACCTTAGTGCTGCTTTTGATACCATCGATCACCACATTCTTTTGGGGAGATTGGAAACCGAAATTGGTCTACACGGACAAGTTCTGGCCTGGTTTAGATCTCATCTGTCGGAAAGATATCAGTTTATCTCTGTGAATGGTTTGTCCTCTGACAAATCAACGGTAAATTTCGGGGTTCCTCAAGGTTCCGTTGTAGGACCACTATTGTTTTCACTATATATTTTACCTCTTGGGGATGTCATTCGAAAACATAATGTTAACTTTCACTGCTATGCGGATGACACAGAGCTGTACATTTCAATGCAACATGGTGAAGCCCCAAAATTGCCCTCGCTAGAAGCATGTGTTTCAGACATAAGGAAGTGGATGGCTGCAAACGTTCTACTTTTAAACTCGGACAAATCAGAGATGCTTGTTCTAGATCCCAAGAAACAAAGAGATCTTGTATTGAATCTGACAATTAATCTTCATGGTTGTACAGTCATCTCAAATAAAACTGTGAAGGACCTCGGCGTTACTCTGGACCCTGATCTCTCTTTTGACGAACATATCAAGACTGTTTCAGGGACAGCTTTTTTCAATCTAAGTAACATTGCAAAAATCAGAAACTTTCTGTCCAAAAATGATGCAGAAAAATTAATCCATGCTTTTGTTACTTCTAGGTTAGATTACTGCAATGCTCTACTTTCCGGCTACTCGGATAAAGCACTAAATAAACTTCAGTTAGTGCTAAATACAGCTGCTAGAATCCTGACTAGAACCAGAAAATTTTATCATATTACTCCAGTGCTAGCCTCTCTACACTGGCTTCCTGTTAAGGAAAGGGCTGATTTCAAGGTTTTACTGCTAACCTACAACGCATTACACGGGCTTGCTCTACCTATCTCTCCTATTTGGTCCTGCCGTAATACCTACACGTACGCTACGGTCACAAGATGCAGGCCTCCTAATTGTCCCTAGAATTTCTAAGCAAACAGCTTGAGGCAGGGCTTTCTCCAATAGAGCTCCATTTTTATGGAATGGTCTGCCTACCTATGTGAGAGACGCAGACTTGGTCTCAACCTTTAAGTCTTTACTGAAGACTCATCTCTTCAGTAGGTCATATGATTGAATATCTTCTGGCCCAGGAGTGTGAAGGTGAACGGAAAGGCTCTGGAGCAACAAACCGCCCTTGCTGTCTCTGCCTGGCCGGTTCCCCTCTCTCCACTGGGATTCTCTGCCTCTAACCCTATTACAGGGGCTGAGTCACTGGCTTACTGGTGCTCTTCCATGCCGTCCCTAGGAGGGGTGCATCACTTGAGTGGGTTGAGTCACTGACGTGATCTTCCTGTCTGGGTTGGCGCCCCCCCTTGGGCTGTGCCGTGGGGGAGATCTTTGTGGGCTATACTCGGCCTTGTCTCAGGATGGTAAGTTAGCGGTTGAAGATATCCCTCTAGTGGTGTGGGGGTTGAGCTTTGGCAAAGTGGGTGGGGTTATATCCTGCCTGTTTGGCCCTGTCTGGGGGTATCATCGGATGGGGCTACAGTGTCTCCTGACTCCTCCTGTCTCAGCCTCCAGTATTTATGCTGCAGTAGTTTGTGTCCGGGGGCTAGGGTCAGTCTGTTATATCTGGAGTACTTATCCTGTCTTATCCGGTGTCCTGTGTGAATTTAAGTATGCTCTCTCTAATTCCCTCTCTCTCTGAGGACCTGAGCCCTAGGACCATGCCTCAGGACTACCTGGCATGATGACTCCTTGCTGTCCCAGTCCACCTGGCCGTGCTGCTGCTCCAGTTTCAACTATTCTGCCTGCGGCTATGGAACCCTGACCTGTTCACCGGACGTGCTACCTGTCCTAGACGTGCTGTTTTCAACTCTCTATAGACAGCACGAGCGGTAGAGATACTCTTAATGATCGGCTATGAAAAGCCAACTGACATTTACTCCTGAGGTGCTGACTTGTTGCACCCTCGACAACTACTGTGATTAATATTATTTGACCATGCTGGTCATTTATGAACATTTGAACATCTTGGCCATGTTCTGTTATAATCTCCAACCGACACAGGCCACCCCTCATAGCATGGTTCCTCTCTAGGTTTCTTCCTAGGTTTTGGCCTTTCTAGGGAGTTTTTTAGGCTGGGTTTCTGTACAGCACTGAGATATCAGCTGATGTAAGAAGGGCTATATAAATACATTTGATTTAATTTTGATGAAAGAAATAAAAGCTGAAATAAATCATTCTCTCTACTATTATTCTGACATTTAACATTTTTTTAAATAAAGTGGTGATCCTAACTGACCTAAGACAGGGAATTCTTACTAGGATTAAATGTCAGGAATTGTGAAAAAATTAGTTTACATGTATTTGGCTAAGGTGTATGTAAACTTTCGACTGTAAGAGGGGTAAACAGACCAAATTACTAGGGTGAGGCACATGGGCTACCAACATCTTACTACACAACATACACTTAGTATTACTTTCTTAGCTACAGTATACTTATCTCCCTGGAATAATACATCATTTATGAAGCAGCATACAACAGATTTTTGGACTCATGTTGTGCTCGGCTCACTTGAACAGGAAGGTGGCGGTCCTCCGAGTTAACAGTTGTTTTGAGCGTGGCACAAATCATGCTTCATTGATATGATTTGGTATTTAAATTTAAATTTGGAAAAAGAGCCCCAATACCCAGATTTGGTACCACACAGCCACGGTCACCGATTCCTTTCCAGCTTATATATATATATATGCCATTTAGCAGACGCTTTTATCCAAAGCGACTTACAGTCATGTGTGCATACATTCTACGTATGGGTGGTCCCGGGGATCGAACCCACTACCCTGGCGTTACAAGCGCCATGCTCTACCAACTGAGCTACAGATGGACCACAGCTTGTTGTGTGATGTTTATGTTCAATGGCCGATGAGCACCAATACATTTGATCTAGAATTTATCTTCATTATTTCTCTTCATATGACAAGGATTAAAAAGGACTTGCCAGTAGAATGTCGACTTAATTCATGATGATGACTGCTAGCTAAGAAGTGCCTGTTATCTGTGGCCAATGACCTTGAGCCTTCTTGGATTGGCACTTCTATGGCAGCATCTGAAGGGCTAGAATTCTCGATGTCTCCTCTAACACTTGGCCGTGATTTAAAGTCCCCATGAGTGACAGAACACTGAGCCAATCACGGCACAACGCTCCACCACCACAGCTTGCTCCACAACCACAGAAAGCACTGAGCTAGGCTTAAACACCTGAATTTTGGAGCTGCCTTACGCAACAGTGTTTGTAGAGATGCTGACTAACAGTAGGTAAACTGTATAAGAAGAAAGAAAGTTGCACACTAAATTCGAGCAAAAGGTTAGTTTAACATGCGATTTACGTCAATACTGTTAGCACGATGTTAGTTCAACACCAGAGTTTAGCGAGTAGAGGAGCTGGGTTGTGTTCACACCGAGGGCCCATAAGCCACTGACAAAAACATCCTTCCTTTAAGATTCTCTTTCTTTACTTTCTCGCTTTACTTTACTGTTCACCTCTACACCGTTAGCATGATGTTAGTTCATCAGGGAGCGATATAGAAAAAGTTTGCTGGGTTTTGTTCACACTCATGGTCCATACATCAACAGGCCACAGGCAAAGCCTTTGATCTCAGAGCCTCACTAAATCAACACCAGACAAAGTTCATCAAAAGGTCAGCCAAGTCATCTGATCGTCACATTCCAGAACCCAGAGTTTTACAACAGCCAGCCATTCATTGGGGCAGGTTCAATGTCACCCAAAGTTCAGGGATGACGATGAACAAACGGAACATACCAGGAAACACAAATAGACAGGTTCCTAAATAGGATAAATCTAGGCTTGACGGGCGTAGGCAAATACAAAAGTGGTAGTTTCTTGGAAAACATGAATCCACTAGACTATAGAAAGTCCCATACATGGACCACACGGACCGTTTCACTTCACTTGTTAATTACACATGTGACTACATGAAAAACCATAGAGCTATCAGGTCATGATAAGAAACATTATAATGAATTATGCTGGGGAGGAAAATAAATATCTCATGAACAAATTAGAATTTTATAAAATAAAGAACGCAAAAATGTGTATAATGTGTTCTACGAAAACGAGCATTTCCGAAATGGCTCCTACTTAAGATAAGAAGAAGATAAGAAGAGGGACAGGGATAGCAGATCAAAGCCACTTGAAAAACAAATATACAGTTGAAGTCGGAAGTTTACATACACTTAGGTTGGAATCATTACAACTCGTTTTTCAACCACTCCACAAATTTCTTGTTAACAAACTATAGTTTTGGCAAGTCGGTTAGGACATCTAGTTTGTGCATGACACAAGTAATTTTTCCAACAATTGTTTACAGACAGATTATTTCACTGTATCACAATTCTAGTGGGTCAGACATCTCCATAAACTAAGTTGACTGTGCCTTTAAACAGCTTGGAAAATTCCAGAAAATTATGTCATGGCTTTAGAAGCTTCTGATAAGCTAATTGACATCATTTGAGTCATTTTGAGCTGTACCTGTGGATGCATTTCAAGGCCTACCTTCAAAGTTAGTACCTCTTTACTTGATATCATGAGAAAAATAATTGTAGACCTCCACAAGTCTGGTTCATCCTTGGGAGCAATTTCCAAACGCCTGAAGGTACCACGTTCACCTGTACAAACAATAGTACGCAAGTATAAACACCATGGGATCACGCAGCCGTCATACCGCTCAGGAAGGCGACGCGTTCTGTCTCCTAGAAATGAACGTACTTTGGTGCGAAACGTGCAAATCAATCCCAGAACAGCAGCAAAGGACCTTGTTAAGATGTTGGCGGAAACAGGTACAAAAGTATCTATATCCACAGTAAAAACGAGTCCTATCTCAACATAACCTAAAAGGCCGCTCAGCTAGGAAGAAGCCACTGCTCCAAAACCGCCATAAAAAGCCAGACTATGGTTTGCAACTGCACATGGGGACAAAGATTGTACTTTTTGGAGAAATGTCCTCTGGTCTGATGAAATAAAAATAGAACTGTTTGGCCATAATGGCCATCGTTATGTTTGGAGGAAAAAGGGGGAGGATTGCAAGCCGAAGAACACAATCCCAACCGTGAAGCACGGGGGTGGAAGCATCATGTTGTGGGGGTGCTTTGCTGCAGGAGGGACTGGTGCACTTCACAAAAATGATGTGTATATATTGAAGCAAATATCAAGACATCAGTCAGGAATTAAAGCTTGGTCGCAAATGGGTCTTCCAAATGGACAATGACCCCAAGTATACTTCCAAAGCTGTGGCAAAACGGCTTAAGGACAACAAAGTCAAGGTATTGAAGTGGCCATCACAAAGCCCTGACCTCAATCCTATAGAAAATTTGTGGGCAGAACTGAAAAAGCGTGTGTGAGCAAGGAGGCCTACAAACCTGACTCAATTACACCAGCTCTGTCAGGAGGAATGGGCCAAAATTCACCCAACTTATTGTGGGAAGCTTGTGGAAGGCTACCTGAAATGTTTGACCCAAGTTAAACAATTTAAAGGCAATACTACCAAATAGTCATTGAGTGTATATAAACTTCTGACCCACAGTGAATGTGATGAAAGAAATAAAAGCTGAAATAAATCACTCTACTATTATTCTGATATTTCACGTTCTTAAAATAACGTGGTGATCCTAGCTGACCTAAGAGAGGGAATTTTCACTAGGATTAAATGTCATGAATTGTGAAAAACTGAGTTTAAATGTATTTGGCTAAGGTGTATGTAAACTTCCGACTTCAACAAACACCAAACTCCTCTCCAATTATATAATGTATACAATTACCACACTGTGATTCTTTACAGTGACAAGGAGGTGAAAATGCAAGTACAAATTAAATCAAAAATCAAAGTTTATTGGTCTCGTACATACATTTGCAGATGTAGTCGCAGGTGCAGTGAAATGCCTGTGTTTCTAGCTCCAACCGTGCAGTAATAACTGGTAATACAAAACAATACACACATAATCCAAAATGTAAAATGAATGAAATGAACAAATATCAGAACAAATCCAATTAACAACCCAAATACCACTGTAACAGTAATCCAAATGCAATCTATAAGTATATACACCGGATGAATTTACACAAGGTATACTAGGAATGATATGTACAGTAGATATACGAGATATATTAGAGTGAGCCATGTCAAGAATCCAGTATATAAATAAATATGCAGTGTGTATAAACAGTGTACCTAAAATACAATTTAGAGTAGTAGAATACAATATATAAACACATAGTACAAAACCACCTAGCAAAATGTATAGAATTGGAATAATATATAGTACCAGTCAAAAGTTGACACATCTACTCAATTCAAGGGTTTAAGAATACGTGTCTCAGAATAATAGTGAAGAGATCGAAACTATGAAATAACACATGGAATCATGTAAACAAATCAAAATATATTTTATATTTGAGATTCTTCAAAGTAGCCACCCTTTGCTGATGACAGCTTTGCACATTCTTGGCATTCTCTCAACCAGCTTCACCTGAAATGTTTTTCCAATAGTCTTGAAGGAGTTCCCACATATGCTGAGCACTTGTTGGCTGCTTTTCCTTCACTCTGCGGTCCAACTCATCCCAAACCATCTCAGTTGGGTTGAGGTCGGGTGATTGTGGAGGCCAGGTCATCTTGTGCAGCACTCCATATGTATATATTTCTTAATACCATTATTTTAGATTTGTGTGTATTGTTGTGAATTGTTAGATAGTGAATTGTTAGATACTACTGCACTGGAGCTAGGAACACAAGCATTTTGCTACACCCGCAATAACATCTGCTAAATATGGGCATGTGACTAATACAATTTGATTTGACTGAGCCATGACTAGAATACAGTTTACACAAATAAAGTGGATCATACACAGATCACACCAACACTATAGCTCCTGAATATGCCCGCTTACACAGGGTCACTAAACATCATGGGGTGCCAAGGCTATCACAACACAGCTGTGTGTAGTATCCCTTTTTAGTCAAACAAACTAGCGATCCAATTAATGTTGCACTGTATATCATCAATATACTCGCTCTCTCTCATAATTACACCTCTTCATTTGACAAGCTGCATGATTGTTTTCCTAACAGTGGATGACTTCGTTAGTACTTTCCATTGCGGGTTATTTTTAAACTGTCATTCCTCCAGCCACCGACAGACTCATCCCTACGATCCGCTCTCCTCTGTTCATCATAACAATCATTAATAACTGTCAGTGGCTGCCGTCAATAGAACACACTCATTCCCTCATTACCATGTAGAAGCATTAGTTCCTGTGCGGTACCTCCACTACAGGGCCAGGCCAATTACTTTACCCAAATGGAATCGCATTAATCAAATCTTAACAAGGTGGCAAATTTAAAGATATCAGATTGCCAAAGACAGCATAACTAATATGTCACTGTCAGGGGCTAGTGTGTAGTCTAGGTATGCGGCATGCAAAGACTAAATATATCCCTTGGTAGAGAAGAGAAGGGGTGCGTATGAATTCTGACGTTTCATATGATCTGACATACAGCGTGTTATATTATCGACACGGACCAAACCAACCACATATAGAGGCCAATTTCCTGATGTAGATAATGACAATAAGTTGCATATACTAGAGAAATGTTAACTTTGAAAGTGAAGAGAAATGTGAAGTCTGTCAATATCGGCAATTGCTAACGAGACAATTGAGCTACAGCATTTAAAGTAGTAGTTAGCTTAAAGGGTAGTATAAAAAGCTACTCTGGTGCAGTAAACGTGCTGTATCATTCGATGCACCGTTATCGTGATAATTCAATCAATTTATCATCATATGGATTTTTGCCCATATCGCCCAGCTCTAATTTGACAACTATCAAAGAGAAAGAGGAGCCCGAGAGCACTGTCTACTGATGATGACTTCTCTCCCTACTCTGGAAACGACAGTGGAAATAGAGAGGGACAGAGAGAGACAGAGAGAGAGTATTTGAGAGTGTGAGGGCAATGGGGTAGTGGGAGAGATAGAGGAATGATACAAAGGAAGACTGAGGAAGAAATGAGAAAGGGAGAGAGAGAGAGAAGGAAGGAAGGAGAAATAAGAAGGAACAGAGATTGAGAAGAAGAGTGGGAGGGAGAGAGTGGGGAAAAAAGAGAGAGTAAGAGGAGGAGGATGAAATGTCAAGAGAGAATGAGCGAACATGTCTCAGGCAGCGCCAGCAGGCGGCAGTTCATCATGTGTCCCTTCACAGAGACGTTTTCTTTTACACTTTAAATGATGATACTCATCAATCAACCAGTGACAGCTGCATCAAGCCAGCTGCAAACATGCAAAGGCCAGCAGTGTGAAAGCTGCTGACACCAACGATCCTCCCGCCGCTGGGTACAGGAGGAATCAGTCAGCCAGGGTCCAGGCTACACTACACACAATATATAAGCTCTCATACAACCACTGGCGTTTGTTCTCCAGCTACTGTAAAATAAACACAATCCATTTTATAAAGCTACAGTATACAGTACCAGTCAAAAGTTTGGACACACCTACAATTTAAAAAAACAACTATTTTCTGCATTGTAGAATAATAGTGAAGACATCAAAACTATGAAACAACACGGAAGGAATCATGTAGTAAGAAAGGTGTTTAAAAAATATACAAAATATTTTGAATTTGAAATTCTTCAAAGTAGCCACCCTTTGCCTTGATTACATTTTGTTGCATTACAGTGCTTATTCTAAAATGGATTAAATATTTTTTGTATTTGTGTTTGCATTTACAAACTGAAATAACCATTCAGACCCTTTCCTCAGTACTTTGTTGAAGCACCTTTGGCAGCGATTACAGCCTTGAGTCTTCTTGGGTATGACACTACAAGCTACAAGCACACTACACGCACAACTGTATTTGGGGAGTTTCGCCCATTCTTCTCTGCCGATCCTCTCAAGCTCCGTTAGGGATGGATGGGGAGCGTCGCTATACAGCTATTTTCAGGTCTCTCCAAAGATGTTCGATTGGGTTCAAGTCCGGGCTCTGGCAGGGCCACTCAAGGACATTCAGAGACGTGTCCTGAAGCCACTCCTGCTATGTCTTGGCTGTGTGCTTAGGGTCATTGTCCTGGTGGAAGGTGAACCTTCGCCCCAGTCTGAAGTCCTGAGAGCTCTGGAGCAGATTTTCAACATCATTCCGTCGATCCTGATTCGTCTCCCAGTCCCTGCCGCTGAAAAACATCGCAACAGCATGATGCTGCATCCACCCTACTTGACTGTAGGGATGGTGCCTGGTTTCCTCCAGACGTGACGCTTGGCATTCTGGCCAAAGAGGGCTGTCATCAGACGAAATAATCTTGTTTCTCATGGTCTGAAAGCCTTTAGCTCTGTCAGAGTGACCATCGGGATCTTGGTCACCTCCCTTCCCAAGGCCCTTCTCCCCCGATTGCTAAGTTTGGCAGGGCGGACAGCTCTAGGAAGAGTCTTGGTGGTTCCAAACATTGTCCATTTAAGAATGATGGAGACCACTCTGTTCTTGGGGACCTTAAATGCTGCAGAAATTATTTGGTACCCTTCCCCAGATCTGCGCCTCGAAACAATCCTGTCTCGGTGCTCTACAGACAATTCCTTCGACCCCATGGCTTGGTTTTTGCTCTGACATGCACTGTCAACTGTGGGATATCATATAGACATGTGTGTGCCTTTCCAAATCATGTCCATTCAATTGAATTTACCACAGATGGACTCCAATCAAGTTGTAGAAATATCTCAAGGATGATCAATGGAAACAGGATGCACCTGATCTCAATTTAGAGTCTCATAGCAAAGTGAGTCTGCATACTTATATAAATATGGTAAATAAAAATAAACCGTTTTTGCTTGGTCATTATGTGATATTGTGTACAAATTGATGACATTTTATTTTTATTTTAATCAATTTTAGAATAAGGCTGTAACGTAACAAAATGTGGAAAAAGAAAAGGGATAATATACATACATACATACATACATACATACATACATACATACATACATACATACATACATACATACATACATACATACATACATACATACACAGTATATACAAAAAAGTATGTAGTCAGCAACCAATTGTGCAAGTTCTCCCACTTAAAAATATGAGAGATGTAACGGTTTTCTTGTGGTGAAGGAGAGTCGGACCAAAGTGCAGCGTGTAGATTGCGATCCATGTTAATCAAACAAACGTAACACGAATCAATACAAAACAATAAACGTAACGAAAACAGCCTATACTTGTGTCAACTAACACAGCGACAGGAACAAAGACACTAAGGACAATCACCCACGACAAACTCAAAGAATATGGCTGCCTAAATATGGTTCACAATCAGAGACAACGATAAACACCTGCCTCTGATTGAGAACCACTCCAGACAGCCAAAGACTTTGCTAGATCACCCCACTAGCTACAATCCCAATATATACACACCAAAACCCCAAGACAAAACACACCACAATGCAAAAACCCCATGCCACACCCTGGCCTGACCCAATAGATAAAGATAAACACAAAATACTTCGACCATGGCGTGACAGAACCCCCCCCCCCCTAAGGTGCGGACTCCCGAACGCACCTCAAAACAATAGGGAGGGTCCGGGTGGGCGTCTGTTCATGGTGGCGGCTCCGGCGCGGGACGTGGACCCCACTCAGTCAATGTCTTAGTCCCTTCTCCTCGCGTCCCTGGATAGTCCACCCTCGCCGCCGACCATGGCCTAGTAGTCCTCACCCAGAACCCCACTGGACTGAGGAGCAGATCAGGACTGAAGGACAGCTCGGGACTGAGGCAGCTCGGGACTGAGGGGAAGCTCGGGAGTGAGAGAAAGCTCGGGAGTGAGAGAAAGCTCGGGAGTGAGAAAAAGCTCAGGAGTGAGAGGAAGCTCAGGAGTGAGAGGAAGCTCAGGAGTGAGAGGAAGCTCAGGCAGGTAGATAGATCTACCAGATCCTGGCTGGCTGGCAGATCCTGGCTGACTGGCGGATCTGGCGGATCCTGGCTGACTGGCGGATCCTGGCCGACTGGCGGATCCTGGCCGACTGGCGGATCCTGGCCGACTGGCAGATCCTGGCCGACTGGCAGATCCTGGCCGACTGGCAGTTCTGGCAGATCTGGAAGAGTCTGGTTGACTGGCAGATCTGGAAGATTCTGGTTGACTGGCAGATCTGGAAGAGTCATGCTGACTAGCGGCTCTGACTGCTCCACGCTGACTGGCGGCTCTGGCTGCTCTATGTAGGCTGACAGCTCTGGCGGCTTCTTACAGACTAGCAGCTCTGGCGGCTCCATGCAGACTGGCAGCTCCTTGCAGACTGACAGCTCCTTACAGACTGACAGCTCCTTGCAGACTGACAGCTCCTTGCAGACTGGCAGCTCCTTGCAGACTGACAGCTCCTTACAGACTGACAGCTCCTTGCAGACTGGCAGCTCCTTGCAGACTGGCAGCTCCTTGCAGACTGACAGCTCTGGCTGCTTCATGCAGACTGACAGCTCTGGCTGCTTCATGCAGACTGACAGCTCTGACTGCTCTATGCAGGCTGGCAGCTCTGGCTGCTCCACGCTGACTGACAGCTCTGGCTGCTTCATGCAGACTGACAGCTCTGACTGCTCCATGCAGACTGACAGCTCTGACTGCTCCATGCAGGCTGGCAGCTCTGGCTGCTCCATGCAGGCTGGCAGCACCTTGCAGACTGGCAGCTCCTTGAAGACTGGCAGCTCCTTGTAGACTGACAGCTCTGGCTGCTCCATGCAGACTGACAGCCCTAACAAACGTAACACGAATCAATACAAATACAAATGTATTTTAATCAATTTTAGAATAAGGCTGTAACGTAACAAAATGTGGAAAAAGAAAAGGGATAAAACATACATACATACATACATACATACATACATACATACATACATACATACATACATACATACATACATACATACATACATACATACATACATACATACATACATACATACATACATACATACATACACAGTATATACAAAAAAGTATGTAGACAGCAACCAACTGTGCAAGTTCTCCCACTTAAAAATATGAGAGATGTAACGGTTTTCTTGTGGTGAAGGAGAGTCGGACCAAAATGCAGCGTGTAGATTGCGATCCATGTTTAATCAAACAAACGTAACACGAATCAATACAAAACACTACAAAACAATAAACGTAACGAAAACCGAAACAGCCTATACTTGTGTCAACTAACACAACGACAGGAACAAAGACACTAAGGACAATCACCCACGACAAACTCAAAGAATATGGCTGCCTAAATATGGTTCCCAATCAGAGACAACGATAAACACCTGCCTCTGATTGAGAACCACTCCAGACAGCCATAGACTTTGCTAGATCACCCCACTAGCTACAATCCCAATATATACACACCAAAACCCCAAGATAAAACACACAACAATACAAAAACCCCATGCCACACCCTGGCCTGACCCAATACATAAAGATAAACACAAAATACTTTGACCAGGGCGTGACAAGAGAGGCCTGTAATTTTCATTATAGGGACACTTCAACTATGACAGACAAAATGAGGGGGAAAAATCCAGAAAATCACATTGTATGATTTTTAATAGAATTTATTTGCAAATTATGGTGGAAAATAAGTATTTGGTCACCTACAAACAAGCAAGATATCTGACTCTAACAGACCTGTAACCTCTTCTTTAAGAGGCTCCTCTGTCCTCCACTCGTTACCTGTATTAATGGCACCTGTTTGAACTTGTTATCAGTATAAAAGACACACATTATATATACACACATGCATACACACATACATACAGTGGGGCAAAAAAAGTATTTAGTCAGCCACCAATTGTATATATATCTATATACACACACAGACTTTTTTAAAACTGTTTGGACAATTCTTTTGTAGGCAGAAAAAGAACATTCAAGATTATAAAATTAATAGTTTGCCAGTGCTAAAAACAGAATAATTTCTCTGTTTCGCACAGTCATCACTCAGACACAAAAAGCAATGCTAGGTGCCAAAGGTTATCAACACACTGCACACACTACTGTTCTAGTGTAATCCTTCCATCCATCCCTCTCTCTTGGTCTCATCCCTCCTCCCTTCTTTAATGTGTGTTCTTAGTGATTGCTCATTTCTAACAGAAAGCAGAGGTTGAACTGCACCGAGCAGATGGATGTGAATTCAAAGTTTCCTGATCTTTAACAGAAGTTATTGCAGGTTATCTTTGGCTGTATATCTGGGCCTTGCTCTGCTCTACACTGGGCTGGGCCCTGCTATAGCTGGCAGCTCTCCCCTGGTGCTGAAGGAATAAGCAGCACAGCTGTCTCTTCCCCAGGATGATGCAGTGCACTGCTCCCAGACACGACAGCATCACTTAATCTTAATGTCCGCTCCTCCAGCGCAGACACACAGGACAAAGCCAATCTGGATCACATGCCACAGGGATGGACCCCGCTGCCTGGCCCGGGAGTCTCTCACCCTCACAGGACCATTAATCAAGCCCAGACAGCCCAGGCCAATCCTACCCCATCGTTGCTACAGAGCTGCTATGCTCTGTATTACTCTATGTTCTTTCTCTCTCTCTCTCTCATTCCCTCCCTTTGTCTGTCTGTCTATTCTCTCCCTCTCTCTCCCACACACTTACTCGCTATTTGCTTCTCTACTCTCTCTCTCTCTCTCTCTCTCTCTCTCACACACACACACACACACACACACACACACACACACACACACACACACACACACACACACACACACACACACACACACACACACACACACACACACACACACACACACACACACACACACACACACACACACACACACACACACACACACACACCTGGACAAGGTCTGAGATTAGGGTAGTGATGTATAGGACAGGGGAGGGTCGCCCAGTGAGCAGGAGATCACTTATCAGATTGCAGAGCAGCACATTATGCATGGCTCTGCAGAGAAGGAAGGTGAGAGAAAAAAATAAGTATTGACTTCTATCACAGGCCACCTATTTGTTGTGGGATCGGTGGTCCAATAAGCCTTGAGTAGAGCAGTGAGAGCTGTGTGTGTGTGTGTGTGTGTGTGTGTGTGTGTGTGTGTGTGTGTGTGTGTGTGTGTGTGTGTGTGTGTGTGTGTGTGTGTGTGTGTGTGTGTGTGTGTGTGTGTGTGTGTGTGTGTGTGTGTGTGTGTGTGTGTGTGTGTGTGAGTTAGAATACTGAATAATGTTCATTTAGACAAATCTACAGCACCCGGTGTCACAGGAAGACCGAGAAGATAATCAAGCCATAGCCTGTTCACCCCGCTGCCATCCTGAAAGCGAAGACAGTACAGGTGCATCAAAGCTGGGACAGAGAGACTGAAAAACTGCTATCTCCAGGCCATCAGACTGTAAACTGCTATCTCCAGGCCATCAGACTGTTAAATAGTCACCACCGCCTAGTACCTTGCCCTGAACTTAATCACTGTTACTAGCCGGGTACCACCCGGTACTCTACCCTGCACCTTAGAGACTGCTGCCCAATGTACATAGTCATTGAACACATACTGTTTTACCCACTTCATATGTATATACTGTATTCTTGTCAAGACTCATCCTATATAACTACTGCTTTACACACCTTTCCTATTAATATACTGTCCATACACACACACACACACACACACACACACACACACACACACACACACACACACACACACACACACACACACACACACACACACACACACACACACACACACACACACACACACACACACACACACACACACACACACACTACCGTTCAAAAGTTTGGGTCACTTAGAAATGTCCTTGTTTTTGAAAGAAGAGCTCATTTTTGGTGCATTAAAATAACATCAAATTGATCAGAAATACAGTGTAGACATTGTTAATGTTGTGAATGACTATTGTAGCTGGAAACTGCTGATGTTTTATGGAATATCTACATAGGCGTACAGAGGCCCGTTATCAGCAACCATCACTCCTGTGTTACAATGGCACGTTATGTTAGCTAATCCAAGTTTATTCATTAAATAGTACCCTCAAAACACCAGTCTCAATGTCAACAGTGAAGAGGCGACTCCGGGATGCTGGTTTTGCGGTACTATTTAAATTAAGCTGCCAATTGAGGACTTGTGAGGCGTGTGTTTCTCAAACTAGACACTCTAAATTCAATATGAAACACAAGCTATTACAGGAAACAACCTCACAATCTTAACCTTTCATTGGAGATTATTTTTGAAATACCAGGATTCACATATCAGAGGATTTAACAGAAATGCATATGGTATATACAGAATACTAATCTCAGAAACTTAGAACTAAAATATTGCATAACTGCGTCAGATGCTCGATTAGGTTCTGGGGAGAGATTTATGAAAGAAAGCTAGTAACGAGACTAGAGAAGTCGCTACCTGCCTAAAAAGAAACTCTCAGCCAAAGCACGGGCAAAATGTCTCATTCCCTTCCGATTTACAAAATATTCCAACACCTGTGAAATCAGGATTTGTCCAAATAATCAGTGATGAAGAAATCTGCCCATCGGAACAAAGTTCCTCGTTAGTCGTCGCATCCCACAGTTTGTTGACAGACGCTACATACCATATGTAATGTGTGTGTGTCAACGACAGATTAGGTACATATAAACATATAAACATATCCAGGCCTCGGTCAAAATAGCACACTGCTTTAGGTGTGCTTGATTTAGCTTTCATGGCATGGGGGCTGAATTATGCACAGTTATACCATCTGACAGAAAACAAAATACTATTTTGTCCCTGGTCTGCAAAAACATTTTTTTTTAATTAAAATGGCTCAACACATGAAATACACATAAAATGTGTACAACCTCATTTACCCCACTATGACAAGGAATGGAAATAACATGCATGTATTAGCTACATCATAGTAAGATGATGTTATCTTACCCCTGTGTGTGCTTACCCTGTCATAGTGAGAGCAGGGGAGGTACACACTGAGTGAGAGTGGGATGTACACACAGAGGCGGTGTGCACACACGCTATATATAAATATTAGTTCCATAAATTTACCTCAATAGCAGCCAGCCCTACTACACATGGGTATTCCCCCATTTCATAAAATCTTTAAAAAAGAGTGTTTGGCTCAAACACAGTGGCGGGGTATGCAACATTACCATGTGTAAGACTCTCTAGTGTCCTATACAAAAGGACTGTGTGATTTAGTGAAACCAATTGAAAGCAATAAGCATGGAGCATGCAGAACGCGCAAATGTACAGTGCCGTTACTGTGCCCTTGAACGAACTGTAAAACAACCTAATGTTATTCTTTATCTATAATGGCTGCAGCTTCAATGCAGGGATATGAGTGTTTCTATGTATTTTCATGTAGTACAGCAGTATTCAATATATAGTAGTACATATTTCCTTTACTCAATTATTTAGTAAGGGTATAACTCCTATCATAATGTCATTAGGTACTTAAGCTATATTAGTTATACAACAAGCGATACTTCCACCATAACTAGAGTGGTATTGCATGTCTTTTGTGTTACATGTATTCAACTCTATTCTTCTGAAACAGACACTAAGGTCCAATCCCAGGAATAAATGATAGCTATTCATCATATAAGACATGTATTACATAACTACTACTATTATAAAACTACTTTCAATTGGAAAAATGCATACGCAGCCATAATCATGATCAACAGCAGTACATGGGTTTTATTTCAATATCTGTCCTATTCCATCCATTCACAATCCCGCGTCATAATCTAATCAAATTCTCTAGGATATACGATATGCACTGAGCACCAGTGGTCATTTACACATAGTTAAGTTGTTTCTGCCGGGTAATAACAGTTGGCAACAATACAATCTACAGCTGGGGGCCTTGGAATGAGGTCTGGTGTGTGTGTGTGTGTGTGTGTGTGTGTGTGTGTGTGTGTGTGTGTGTGTGTGTGTGTGTGTGTGTGTGTGTGTGTGTGTGTGTGTGTGTGTGTGTGTGTGTGTGTGTGTGTGTGTGTGTGTGTGTGTGTGTGTGTGTGTGTGTGTGTGTGTGTGTGTGATTCTTGCATTGTTAAATCTCTAGTTCTCCAGGAACTTTGGTCGCAGAGAAGCAGACCTCTGGTACCTCAGCCTGATGAGTGATCACATTCAGAAGGCTTTCCATCTTAACAAGCTTCCTTCACTCCCACTTCGCAGGCCGTTACTCTGGAGTAGACAAAAACAATAACACGACTTGGGAAAATACAGCTCGACTATGGGAGACTCCGTTGTCAGGCGTGTCGACGGGCCAATTTTCTGTACAGTATTACATTTTTATGAATATGGAGACTTATTTAGGGGGTTGAGAATGAGGGTGGATATGGTAATGTGACTGAGGTTGTGGCGGTGGTGCGTTCTGGGGTGTTCTGTCACTGGGGCCTAATGATGCTGAGGAAGAAAGGGCCTAGAAAAAACACACACACACACACACTCTCTGAGCCTAGAAGAGAAGGATGCTGCCAACATAACGCTGTCCCAGTCCCACCGTGGAGGAACATGAACACGTATAAAATAGCAACACAATTCGTGCAATTAACACACACACACCACCTCACTCAATTTGTTATTCATGACACACACACTCATACATAGAGACCCTGCATCGTCGTCCCCTGTCCCCCAGCATCACACAGTGACTATTCCTCATCTCTGCTTCCAGTTGGCTCCGTCCTATAGTGTCAGACGACAGAGGCCAAAGCCCAGAGCCATCTGTGGTGGTAACTGCACAGTGAAATATGCTCTGTTTCAGGTCCAGTTCTTAGTCAAGTCCATATCATAAAAGGATCAACATAATTGGCAATTACCATGAGATAATTTGGCAGTAAAACAGAGGTAGGGCCTAGAGGACAGAGACAGAGGAGAGGGAGACTAAGTCGATGCAGCTGGCGGTGTCAGGCCACACAAATAAAAATGATGTTTTATTGTCACATACTGTACACCAGATTCACTGTACACCAGTGAAATGTGTTGTTTTACTTGTTGGCTCTGGTATTCGAACCGGAAACCTTTCAGTTACTGGCCCAACGTTCTAACCGCTATTCAAAACACACACATATAGGCATGCACATACGTACACACTACTGTGTGGGTGGCAGGTAGCCTAGTGGTTAGAGTGTTAGGCCATTAACCAGAAGGTTGCTGGATCAAATCCCCAAGCTGACAAGGTAAAAATCTGCCGTTCTGCCCCTGAGCAAGGCACTGTTCCCTGAGCACCTCTGAATCAGAGGGGTTGGTTTAAATGCGGAAGACACATTTCAGTTGAACTGGGCATATGTGGGACCTACATTAACATAAAAGGGTCTGGTGGTTCTACATACATATAGTATCTGCGCTCCAGAGGTAACCTTGATCCAGTGCTCTATTAAGGCCAGAGATCCTAATAGACTATTTGAGGTTAAAAATATGGGCCATGTTCAGTACAGCTCCAGATAGATCATGACTTTACAGAATGGACACTCTTCTCTGTTGATTGGAGTATATATAGCATAACTGTTCTACCTGCAAAATGTCTAGTCATATCACAAGAGAAGGCTGTACTGTAAACACTGTCTTCTAATGACATGATTATGGAACCACTACCTCTACTACAATAGTGTTTTTCTACACACACACAGGAAAACTACTAACACAGACATCATCTCCCATCCTCGGCTTGTAATAAAGGCCTGTCACATCCATAACGTTATTAATTAACAGTTCTCCGAGGTGAAATTCAATCAATCGCCGCCCTCTGATATAGCGTTCTAACAGGTTATGCAAATCAAAAGCAGAGGAGCCTGCTACAGTCGTATCACTGTAGCTAACATGCATGTGATCTGAGCTGCCCGTCACTCATTAACAGTCATTATGGTGGCATTAGAGCCTTCAGAAAGGAGAGGTGGGGAAGAGGAGAGAGAGAGAGAGAGGTCTTAATGCACGTTTAATTACAACGAGATATATGGCTGTAGGACCAGAGAGGGTTACAGACAGGGTGACAGGCCCTGCCATGACTCACCTGCATGGGGAATGGAGAGGTATGACAGTTATGCTAAGAGACAATGAGATCATGGCAGGAGCCCTGGATTAATGGGAGGAGAGCCTATTACATGTCCAGTGGAACATTGTGTAAAAGTAATGTGTTATAAAGTAGACAGAATGACACACTGAAAGTGTTGTACAGGTATAGGATTAAAATGGGTTTTGTATAATACCCACGGCACCATTAGATACCCATGGCACCATAAGAGATGATTTGATTTGAGTCCCCCTCTAAATGTTCAAATACCTGTAAAGGTAATGTAGACTAGCGTGAAGTGAGCTGTTAGAGGTTTGAAAAGGTATTTCATGACCCCCCCCCCAAAAAAATGTTTTTTGATCATTTAGTCAGTTCTAAAGAGGAAAAAGACAATTCCATATTCTTTATTGTGGGTCAAAATTCTTTATTGTGGGTCATTTCATCATGGCACTTCACTAGAACAAAGGCTCATCTTTAACAGTAGATCCCCCACATACAGTCATACATCATAGTAAATGTGTCTCTCACATGAACACCCAGTGTGTGTGTGCTCACGCTTAATGACCCCCAAATCTCTCCCAGAGACCCCATGCATTTTTCATGTGGCCGTGAAAGTGCTGTTAGTGACATCGCTAACGGCTAAAGGCGTCCCACGCTAATTGACCAGGGCCCTTAAATGCGAGAGAGAAACAGGAGGAAGAGGCAAGCGATGCCACAAAACTGTCACCTCAGCCTTTTCTTCCTTAATGCAACCATAAATCCAACCACCACTACCACCATCGCCGTCCCCATCGCCACCGTCAGACATTTCCATTACACTCATATCAGTTTTACTGGAATGACTTACATCTGCATGATTCAGTAATAGTCATTCTCCATAAAGATGTTGTTGCAATTTGGAGGGGAGGGGGAAATTATAGTACCGATCAATTCCCCCGCTCCCAAAGGGAACAACTAGGGAGTTGGGAATGGGATATCGGAAAATGTAGAAAACCGGGGAGGCCCTGGCTGATAGATTGTAGTGGTTATCTAGTAACAGAGACAAACAGCTTAATCCGGGATAAATCGTTTGGCGCTGGGAGAGATGGTTTCATACAGAAGATGTAAATTGTGTTGTCAGAACCAGTTATCTACCAGGTGTGGGAGCTTAAGAGGAGCCACTTAGTGGGAGAAGAGAGCCACACGGTTATCTTTACCATTCAAACCCTGGGGGAGGAGTAGAGAGCAGCTAGGCGTCTCTGCTCCACTCCGAGTGTGTCCCAAGTCGCACCCTATTCCATTCATAGTGCATTACTTTTGACCCGGGCCCATAGGGTTCTGGTCAATACTAACGGACCATATGGGGAAAAGGGTGCTATTTGGAACCAATCCTGTCCATAAAGGACCAAACACACTCTAACCAACACGAACACTCCAATAAATAAACCTGGTGAATAAAGGTGTTTGGGATTTAGCAGAGATGACAACTACATGACACAAATGGTGCATAGGCTGTTGTAGTGCAGGTATGTATCATCTCTACTCCATAGGCTGTTGTAGTGCAGGTATGTATCATCTCTACTCCATAGGCTGTTGTACTGCAGGTATGTATCATCCATAGGCTGTTGTAGTGCAGGTATGTATCATCTCTCCTCCATAGGCTGTTGTACTGCAGGTATATCATCTCTACTCCATAGGCTGTTGTAGTGCAGGTATGTATCATCTCTACTCCATAGGCTGTTGTACTGTATCATCTCTCCTCCATAGGTATGTATGTATCATCTCTCCTCCATAGGCTGTTGTAGTGCAGGTATGTATCATCTCTCCTCCATAGGCTGTTGTAGTGCAGGTATGTATCATCTCTCCTCCAGGTAGGCTGTTGTAGTGCAGGTATGTATCATCTCTACTCCATAGGCTGTTGTAGTGCAGGTATGTATCATCTCTACTCCATAGGCTGTTGTAGTGCAGGTATGTATCATCTCTCCTCCATAGGCTGTTGTACTGCAGGTATGTATCATCTCTCCTCCATAGGCTGTTGTACTGCAGGTATGTATCATCTCTCCTCCATAGGCTGTTGTAGTGCAGGTATGTATCATCTCTCCTCCATAGGCTGTTGTAGTGCAGGTATGTATCATCTCTCCTCCATAGGCTGTTGTAGTGCAGGTATGTAGTATGTATCATCTCTCCTCCATAGGCTGTTGTAGTGCAGGTATGTATCATCTCTCCTCCATAGGCTGTTGTAGTGCAGGTATGTATCATCTCTCCTCATAGGCTGTTGTAGTGCAGGTATGTATCATCTCACTCCATAGGCTGTTGTAGTGCAGGTATGTATCATCTCTACTCCATAGGCTGTTGTAGTGCAGGTATGTATCATCTCTCCTCCATAGGCTGTTGTACTGCAGGTATGTATCATCTCTCCTCCATAGGCTGTTGTACTGCAGGTATGTATCATCTCTCCTCCATAGGCTGTTGTACTGCAGGTATGTATCATCTCTACTCCATAGGCTGTTGTACTGCAGGTATGTATCATCTCTCCTCCATAGGCTGTTGTACTGCAGGTATGTATCATCTCTCCTATCATCCATAGGCTGTTGTAGTGCAGGTATGTATCATCTCTCCTCCATAGGCTGTTGTAGTGCAGGTATGTATCATCTCTCCTCCATAGGCTGTTGTAGTGCAGGTATGTATCATCTCTACTCCATAGGCTGTTGTAGTGCAGGTATGTATCATCTCTACTCCATAGGCTGTTGTAGTGCAGGTATGTATCATCTCTCCTCCATAGGCTGTTGTACTGCAGGTATGTATCATCTCTCCTCCATAGGCTGTTGTACTGCAGGTATGTATCATCTCTCCTCCATAGGCTGTTGTACTGCAGGTATGTATCATCTAGGCTATCTCCATAGGCTGTTGTACTGCAGGTATGTATCATCTCTACTCCATAGGCTGTTGTACTGCAGGTATGTATCATCTCTCCTCCATAGGCTGTTGTAGTGCAGGTATGTATCATCTCTCCTCCATAGGCTGTTGTAGTGCAGGTATGTATCATCTCTCCTCCATAGGCTGTTGTAGTGCAGGTATGTATCATCTCTCCTCCATAGGCTGTTGTAGGCTGTTGTAGTGCAGGTATGTATCATCTCTCCTCCATAGGCTGTTGTACTGCAGGTATGTATCATCTCTCCTCCATAGGCTGTTGTACTGCAGGTATGTATCATCTCTCCTCCATAGGCTGTTGTACTGCAGGTATGTATCATCTCTCCTCCATAGGCTGTTGTACTGCAGGTATGTATCATCTCTACTCCATAGGCTGTTGTACTGCAGGTATGTATCATCTCTCCTCCATAGGCTGTTGTAGTGCAGGTATGTATCATCTCTCCTCCATAGGCTGTTGTAGTGCAGGTATGTATCATCTCTCCTCCATAGGCTGTTGTAGTGCAGGTATGTATCATCTCTCCTCCATAGGCTGTTGTACTGCAGGTATGTATCATCTCTCCTCCATAGGCTGTTGTACTGCAGGTATGTATCATCTCTACTCCATAGGCTGTTGTACTGCAGGTATGTATCATCTCTCCTCCATAGGCTGTTGTAGTGCAGGTATGTATCATCTCTCCTCCATAGGCTGTTGTAGTGCAGGTATGTATCATCTCTCCTCCATAGGCTGTTGTACTGCAGGTATGTATCATCTCTCCTCCATAGGCTGTTGTACTGCAGGTATGTATCATCTCTACTCCATAGGCTGTTGTACTGCAGGTATGTATCATCTCTCCCCCATAGGCTGTTGTACTGCAGGTATGCATCATCTCACCTCCATAGGCTGTTGTACTGCAGGTATGTATCATCTCACCTCCATAGGCTGTCGGTGAAGTGTAAAATAAATATAATACACTGGAATTTGAAACATGATACACAAGGTGTAAAAAAGAAGGTGTAAAAAAGGCAATTATTCGTACTACAAATTAAGAGAATTTGATACACAGGATGAAGAAAAGATCACGTCTTCAATTATTGGTTCAAATGAAGCATATGCACACATAGTGCACACTTGGATCTATCCATTATAACAGAGGAGTAATAAACCCGAGGAGTCAATGAAATATCCCTGGTGTTCCCTACCAGCAGCAGTCCACTAAATCAATACAGTTCAGTACGGGTTTGAAAAGGTTCTGTCTTCATAAGTCTGCAATAATAGCTCACTATAATTGAATTGAGTAGGCATGATGCATCTATGTGTTTAGCCATATGTGTGTATTTGTGTGTCTGCTTGCGTACGTGCGTGCGTGTGAGGTGAGTGGGACTCGAGACTGATGGGGCTTTAGTACAAGTGTCAGGCGTAGTTTGGGGCCAGCAGCACAGGACAGGAGCGGGGACAGGAGCGGGAGTCAGGGACCCACTGGCCATATATCTGTATTACTACAGGAGGCTCAGCAGCACTGGCCAGCTGTTCATTCTCATTAACTCACAACGGAGACACTCCAGCCCAGTCTTACCCGCTCCAGTCTGATGCAGGGTACTCCACTATGCAACACTCCAATCTACTGCAGCATAATATGTGGGCTCCCGAGTGGAGTGCAGCGGTCTAAGGCACTGCATCTCAGTGCTAGAGGCGTCACTACAGACTCTGGTTCGATGCCAGGCTATATCACAATCGGACGTGATTGGGAGTCCCATAGGGCGGCGCACAATTTGCCCAGCGTCGTTGGGGTTAGGGTTTGGCCGGTGTAGGCCGTCATTGTAGATAAGAATTTGTTCTTAACTGACTTGCCTAGTTAAATAAAAGGGTCAATAAAAAATAAAATAAAAAATATGGAATATTATTCCAATACCGCCCAGTTAATACTATTCCATTCCAGTCTAACTGAGTCCAGTCCATGCATAGGATCCAGTCACATTGGGTTCATTAGCCGTTTTATCTTGACAAGAAAAGTTTATTTGATCTTCAAACTATTTGTTTTTATATATAAACAAATTAGTACAGACATGTGTCTCTAACAAGACTAGCCACACTGTATTCTAACACACACACACACACACACACAGCTATTCAATGCTATAGCTGATGAAACATACCCACCAAGGCACGGGGGGAAAGTATCAGTAAAAATCAATATCAACGATCAATTGCACCTTAAAACCACTCAATAACCCCCCACCACAACCTATAAGTCCCTCTCTTTAGCAGCTAATGACGAATCACCCGTTTCATCAGCTAATATCCATTTTCCACATTACAATACCTGTGTCTCCTCCAGAGAAAAGGAAAACCAGCCTTCCTGGTGACAGTGAGGCAGAGGTAGTAGGGCCTCTGCGTGTGTGGGGGATATGGTAGACAATAGAAGAGGCTGCCTTGTGATGGGCCACGGTAGAGCAGTGTGTGTGTGTGTGTGTGTGTGTGTGTGTGTGTGTGTGTGTGTGTGTGTGTGTGTGTGTGTGTGTGTGTGTGTGTGTGTGTGTGTGTGTGTGTGTGTGTGTGTGTGTGTGTGTGTGTGTGTGTGTGTGTGTGTGTGTGTGTGTGTGTGTGTGTGTGTGTGTGTGTGTGTGTGTGTGTGTACACGGTAGAGGCAGGCAGACAGGACAGGACTGCAGTGAGAAAAGCTAATGGCTATGATTAATGACTGAGGACCAGAGGAGAGCCAGGACACAGACACTACATACATCATCAGGACGGGCACCTCCCAGGACCCCCTCTCTCTCTCTGCTGGGGTAGAGGGGGAAGAGAGAGAGAGAGAGAGAGAGAGAGAGAGAGAGAGAGAGAGAGAGAGAGAGAGAGAGAGAGAGAGGTGAGGGTGTGAGAAAGAGAGAGCACGCGCGAGATAGAGAGATGAGGGTGTGAGAAAGAGAGAGCACGAAAGAGAGAGTGAGAGAGAGGGTGATTAGAGAGAGGGATGGTGCGAGGGAGAGTGAGAAGCCTTATCTACTCCCCAGTCCTTTACACACAGGAATTGCTTCTCTTTCTTGAAAAAAAGTGACAAAGAGGTGATAAGATGAACAAGAAAATGGTGTGTAAAATAACTAGGATATATTCTAAGAGAGAAGAGAGGAAGGAGAGAGAGAGTAGAGAGAGCAGTCTGTGATGGTCCCTGATTCCAGGCAACTTGACTCACTGTTTGCATGCTGAAGCCACATTTCCAAGGTCTTATCAGCCATATGTTTCCCCCTGTTCAGATGATTTATTAGGTGAGGAAAAGCACACTGATACATTTTAACAGCGTTTTCCTGCGTAGGCAACCCGCTGTGTCAGTAACGAAAACTCAGACCCTTTTTAATGAAAACTTTTAGTACCGAAGGGGTAACCATTTATTTATGAGTCACTACAATATTACACTGGGCCAAAAATATCTCTCCTTCTCACGCACCGGGCGGACAAAAAAAAGGCCAGAATCGGAACAGAGGTGGGAGGGAGCACAAGATCATATCCATATGTCAGCCGCTCTACCCAGCACCCTTCCACACACACCCTTCCACACACACCCTTCCACACACACACACACACACACACACACACACACACACACACACACACACACACACACACACACACACACACACACACACACACACACACACACACACACACACACACACACACACACACACACACGAACACACACACCTTTAACACGACGCTAGTGTATTTGTGCTTAATTGAAGCATTCAGCTGTTTACAACTTACACAAAACCAGCGTGGGGTTTAATTATGACCAATTACAGCCAGCATTGTTAGGGAGTGAAGGAGGCCCATTACCTCTCCCAGCCTTCATTGATTCTAATTAGTTGGTGTGTTCATGTTTTGGGTTTCCATGCCTGATTTAACAGGAGGGGGCCTGCTAATTAATTCACTATTAAACTGCAGATGCTAGTTACCCAGAAACAGAACAGACAAAACCTTGAGAAGAAACAGGGAGGAAAACATGACTATTGGAACACTAGAACACGTTGCTGCCATTTTGTATTGTTCTCTGCCGTCGGCTCTCCATGGTTTTATCAGTAAAACACATCCATAAAGTGCAAAGTCAGCATTTACATTTATTCACCACATTGAACTCATTAAAATGCTTGTCTATCAGCACAGTGTGTTTTTAAGCCATTAAAATGGCTTAATTTAAGCTTTTAATTTAATAAGACTGTTTTCAAACCGCCATCTTGGTGTGTAGTTGCGTAATATCGACAGGGAACATGCGCCAGTTCCCTAAAAGGAGATGTTTTTTTGTTTTGTACTGGTATAAGTGGAACAATAGGACACACATGAAAATAGACAATCTTATTCAATATGTAACGTTAAAAACATTTAAGAGCTTATAGCAAGTGGAATGACGCCTTTTAAGTGGAACAGAAAACTCAAATAAGGGCACGTGACAAAAAAACAAAAACATTCTAAATGTTATGACTTCCAAAAGCTTTAAGTCATCGTTCATATGCAAACCATTTGCATAACGAATGCAAATAAGATCCCAAGCAATTAACAATCATTTGCAAGTAAATGGCATCTGAGGACAACAGTAGAATAGGGTGTATTTGCAAACCAAAGCTGGCTCTTTGAAGCCTTAACGTCATGTTTAACAAGGAAAAGCCATGTTGAGGTCAAAGGAGACAACAGGCTTGGCTCACACAAACCATGTCAATGAGTAGCAGGATTCATAGAGGTCACCAAGCTAACACTGCTTTGTTAGAAGAACAATATATTGTAAGCACACACACACACACACCTGTATTTGAAACTTGATTTGGAGCCAATAGCAAACATTCCATCAACGATGGAAGGGAAAACGATGTTACTTTGGTCCTAGAGCCACCTTTATTTAACTGATTTGCTGTGATTGTGTGTTCCAATTAATATTTGTACAGGAGCCAGCATCGTTGCCATCTTCCAACCCATTTCCCTGGATGTGTTCTACGGGCCTTAATGGACTGTAGCTGTCATGTTCTGGACAGCTGAGCTTTTACAAGACAAACTCGGCCCAGCAGCCTAGCTCACACTTCTCTCTCTGGACCGGGGGATAATCAGACACACACACACACGTGCACGCACGCACAATTGTATACACGCAGAGTCGTAAAAACACACACACACACACACACAGTACACGTACATGGTCATGCACACACACACACAAATACATATACAGAGATGCCACAGTTGCCAGCTGCTAATGGACATAGGGACATCTTTGATTAATATTTCACCTCCTGGTTCTGGCTGTTGCTCAAGTGTCACTCCGTCCCCTGAAACCTCAGTCTCTACCAGGGGTCCCTCTGTCAGGTGGAGTTGACAGATCTGTTAGTCACACACACTCACACACCTCCTTAAAACACACACTAATTACAGTGCAGCCAGGCAGCCCAGTTTGTGTGTGTGTGTGTGTGTGTGTGTGTGTGTGTGTGTGTGTGTGTGTGTGTGTGTGTGTGTGTGTGTGTGTGTGTGTGTGTGTGTGTGTGTGTGTGTGTGTGTGTGTGTGTGTGTGTGTGTGGACAGCAGGGAGATTTGGAAAGTGGCCAGGGTGGAGGTATTTGAGCGTATGGAGCTATGTAAAGAAATAGAGGCCTCATCCTTCAAATTAGTGAGTTCTCAAACAGAATTCACATCACACAACCCTCGTGCTCATACTCAGCCTCTCCGCTTGGCAACCCAGGCTCTCACACACACACACACACATCCTGGCTGTGACCCCACACCCCGAGGGTGTCTCAGGGAGAATTGGGATATGCAAAAAAACACTTGCGTATTAATAGGACAAATATAAGCATCCACCCAATTATTACACACACACACACACACACAGGGTGCAGCACCTGTCCCTGTCCTGCCCTTGTAAAGGAGGAAGATACTACAGAGACGGGGGAAGAGCTGTGTGTCCTTTGAGTGAGCCAACACATCATGCCCACCACTACGCCTGCCTGTCACACACACAAATGTCTAACAGATGACAGAGGCAGTGACAAGACAAAAGGAATGCCTCTATAATATGCATGACCCCCACACACAGCAACATAACAACAACAACCCAGTACCAACTCTAAACACACCACATTCACTCACTGCATGTCAGAGACAACTCCAGCCACTTGAAGTAGTAACTGATTACAATATGAATCAAATAGATGTCCTTCCAAAACATTATAATTAGGGATGTTAAAAAGCTGCTTTTCTCTGTGCCTCTGCTTGTCCTACCACGTGGGGGCACTGGGGCAGACTGCCTGAGCCCCGAGCCAAGCTGCACCAAGTAAAATAGCTTGGATGGATTCAGGATTTGGAAACGTACGATGGAACTACTACTAGGACACCTTACTATAACGGCAATAAATGCAGACTGATTACTTCAGAAGTGTGAGCCGTTTGTGTCCTTTGATTTGTCACCACATTCCTGATATTTTTGTTGTTAGCAACCTAACTAGTTAGCTAATAGTGATGCTAGCTAACTACTTTTGCTACCTACCGTATATCAGTCAACAACAGCTAAGTAGGTTCTCTTGACATAACTTTTAGCTACAAACCACAGGATTTCAAATAGGGAACGGCGAGATGGTTGTTGTGAAGAGGATCTGCTTTGACTAGCTTTCTTGTTGGCTAGCCAGCTAGTTAAGTTAGCCGAAATAGCTAATGTCCGTCTTATCATCCTCTTTGGCCGAGGTAGACGTCATTATCCAAGCAATATTTTTTGCAGTTTTTCCAAGCAGTTTTTTAAATGGTTTCTTTCAAAAACACGTTTGAGATGGGATTTTACTAATTGTATTTTCTCAAATTTACGCGTTGTCCACAACTACAAGTAACGGATGAGTTAGCAGCATTATTTGGGTATGAGCAAACAGAACATTAGTTTTTAAAAATGAGATTTTCACTGGACAGTTACTGTAATAGACATGCCACAAGAATAAACAGATAACACAACGACCATCTCTGAATCCCGAACACATCATTCATTCTCCTCAGAGAGATTACACATGCCCAGCCATTTAGGAGACAACAGCGTCTACAGATTGAGGGATCGGCACGGCGGAGGGGTGCTGCGTCGTGTCTCTACACGGCTCGGTGTGGCATGTCATTTTGGGCATGCTGTTGCTCAACATCAAGAAAAATTGATGGCGACTCCGCGGGGGCAGAGAGGCCCTCAGAATGAGAGGAGAGAGAGAAGAGCTTCTCTTTCTCTGTTTGAACTCATTTTCTTTTCCTGGGCGTTTGGCCCCTCTGCTCAGCCCCACAGGCAGCTCCCTCACAGCAGGCCCTGACAGCTTGACACATTGACAGCTGCAGCTGAATGACAACTGATTTGTACAAATTTCAAGCCTTATAAATCTACCTGTCACAACAATGGCATAAAAGAGCTTGGACCCAGCAGGTAATTCAGAAGAAAAAGAAGGGGAGAGGGAAAAAAAGAGGCTTCCTCCCTCCCTCCTTATTCTACTACTGACAGCCTCCTGGCAAAAAACTCCATACATCCATCTAGCCAGTCATCATCCCCTCCTTAGGTCAACTTTGAATATGAACCAGAGGGCCTATTTTCCTGGCCACGGGTGACCAATTGTGTCCTTTAAAGATTAGACAGAGCGGATTGAGAATAGAGCGAAATGGTTCCGAATCGCGCAATTTTGTTTTACACCAACATTAAAGTAGCGTAGCCACCTGCTACTGGCAGGATTATCACGGTGGTGGTTTGCCTTCCCTCTCCTCCCCTCCCAGAGCCCTGACTGGGTAAATGAGCGAGGCCTTTTTATGGTATTTAAACTATTTCCCAGTGTGAACGACTGTGCCGCCTCCCCACAAGCTTTAATTTGCTGGTAATGGCAGTCTGGCAGGTAGTAGAGGCAGACAGGCAGTAAGAAAGCTTCGTAGACAGGCAGGAAGAAAGGAGAGGCAGGCACACAGGCAGGCAGGCGAGGCAGGCAGATATACAGTCAGGAGAGGAAGGCAGGCAGGAGAGAAGCTGGCAGTAAGGCAGGCAAGAGAGACAGACAGGCAGACAGACAGACAAGTAGGCAGGAGAGGTAGCTAGGCAGGCAGGCAAGAGAGACAGGCAGGCAGATAGACAGACATGCAGATTGGGAGGTAGACAGGAGAGGCAGGTTACAGGCAGACAATACAGAAAGGCAGGCAGACAGGCCTGCAGGCAGAGAAGCAGCTAGGCAGGCAGGCAGCTAGGCGAGACCTTCAGTGGCTGTAAATCCTTCCCAGAGGTATATTTTATAGAGATATAAACTATGAGAGAGAGTAGGGAGGAACAGAAATCAATAGGAGTGACAAACAGAGTCTTTCTGCGTTTGTTGGATGATGGCTCGTTTGTCTTTGCCATTCAGTGCATCTGCCACTGACGATACTTCTGAGTGGTGACATTACTGTGATAATACAAAATACAATGATTGATTTATTAACCATCAACCAATCGTTTTGTCTGTATCATTTTTATATAGGCCAATTACTCAATCAATCAAATTCTTAATTTTTAAAGAGTAGTAGAAAACTTTGATCAAGCATTTTCAGTCCTCTAAAGAGTAGTATAATAGCTTTATCCACACAATAGCAGAGTAACTATTACTGGTCTAGCTCCCTCCCAACTCACTTCTACATGCAAGTAGGAAAAACCTTTCTCCTAATCCCCTATTTGTGTGTACCCACCCCTGTCCTAAAGTTGCCCTTCCGCACCCTAACCCCTCAAAGGGCTCGGTCCCCGTGCAGCCCCATGCCCCACCGGTCCTGCTGTTTGATTAAGACTCAGCCCCACCGCTTTATTCCTGGCTGTACAGGACCCCTACAGGACCCTGGCTGGGACAAAAAGCACAGGAGGGATTATCACTGCCCCTCCCAGCCAGGCAGTCCAACTTTCATTGAGATCAAAGGCGCAGCTCAGCGAGAGACAGGGCCATTTAGGGCAGGTGTCTCCCCCCCCCCTCCACTCCCTCCCTCCTATTGTAATGCCAGGAGGGAGAGAAAGAATCAACCCTCATCTATTCAACAAGGAGGTCTAAATGTATTGTTGGGATGCCATGTTTGTAGAGTCACTGTCATATATCACTCAACGAACTGCTTTGAAGCTGGAACTGTCAGCCATGATGGAATAATGTTGGAACAATGTTGAATGTCAGTTGGAGGTAGTAATTAACTTGAATGATTTGGTATAACTTGAGTTATGTTGTCCTCGGAACTCACTGCTAGCCTATCGTCAAATATTAATAGCCATTTATTCTTGATAGTAACTAATCTTGTCACATTACAATACAGAGGTTTTTTTTTTTACACCTTTATATAACTAGGCAAGTCAGTTAAGAACAAATTCATATTTACAATGATGGCCTAGAAACAGTGGATTAACTGCCTTGCTCAGGGGCAGAACGACAGATTTTGACCTTGTCAGCTTGGGGATTCGATCTAGCAACCTTTTGGTTACTGGCCCAACGCTCTAACCACTAGGCTACCTGCCGATTGAGGTTATTCATTCCTACCTGTCGGAAATTCATTATAATGGACAAATCGCCCAACATTGGCTACAATAACTGTTATATAGAACACAATTAAAGGAACTACGCTGAAGGAGGCTCATATAAGGGTCTTTCTATAAACTAGGGTAACCGTGAGGATTTCCTATGCTGGACAACTTGTTACAGCTGTTGATGTCATTGATAATATTCATGTTATTACATTAAGATATATGGCGGGAACATAGCTATATAGAATAAAATTCACAAGTTGATTTAAAACCCTTCCTCATTGTTGGTGTCTTGACAGATTCATCCAAAATCGCGTGCCATAAAACGTTACTTATTGGTCCTTGCATTTAGGGCAGTGTAAGTTGTCGTTATAGCATACAGTTGAAGTCAGAAATGTACATGCACTTAGGTTGGAGTTGGAATCATTAAAACTCATTTTTCAACAACTCCACAAATTTCTTGTTAACAAACTATAGTTGTGGCAAGTCGGTTAGAACATCTACTTTGTGCATGACACAAGTCATTTTTCCAACAATTGTTTACAGACAGATTATTTAACTTATAATTCACTTTATCACAATTCAAGTGGGTCAGAAGTTTACATACACTAGGATGACTGTGCCTCTAAACAGTTTGGGAAATTCCAGAAAATGATGTCATGGTTTTAGAAGCTTCTGATAGTCTAATTGACATCATTTGAGTCAATTGGAGGTGTACCTGTGGATGTATTTCAAGGCCTACCTTCAAACTCAGTGGCTCTTTGCTTGACATCATGGGAAAATCAAAAGAAATCAGCCAAGACGTCAGAAAAAAATTGTAGACCTCCACAGGAGGCGCAAATCAATCCCAGAACGACAGCAAAGGAACTTGTGAAGATGCTGGAGGAAACAGGTACAAAAGTATCTATATCCACAGTAAATTGAGTCCTATATCAACATAACCTGAAAGGCTGCTCAGCAAGGAAGAAGCCACTGCTCTAAAATCGCCATAAAAAAAGACAGACTACGGTTTGAAACTGCACATGTGGACAAAGATTGTACTTTTTGGAGAAATGTCCTCTGGTCTGATGAAACAAAAATAGAACTGTTTGGCCATAATGACCATTGTTCTGTTTGGAGGAAAAAAGGGGAGGCTTGCAAGCCGAAGAACACCATCCCAACCATGAAGCACGGGGTGGCAGCATCATGTTGTGGGGTGCATTGCTGCAGGAGGGACTGGTGCACTTCACAAAATAGATGGCATCATGAGGCAGGAAGAATATGTGGATATATTGAAGCAACATATCAAGACATCAGTTAGGAAGTTAAAGCTTGGTCGCAAATGTTTCTTCCAAATGGACAATGACCCCAAGCATACTTCCAAATTTGTGGCAAAATTGCTTAAGGACAACAAAGTCAAGGTATTGGAGCATCACCAAGCCCTGACCTCAATCCTATAGAAGATTTGTGAGCCGAACTGAAAAAGTGTGTGCGAGCAAGGAGGCCTACAAAACGGACTCAGTTACACCAGCTCTGTCAGGAAGAATGGGCCAAAATTACCTGAAATGTTTGACCCAAGTTAAACAATTTAAAGGCAATGCTACCAAATGCTAATTGAGTGTATGTACACGTTGGACCCACTGGGAATGTGATGAAATAATTATAAGCTGAAATAAATTATAATAAAGTGGTGATGTTAACTGACCTAAGACAGGGAATTTTTACATGGATTAAATGTCAGGAATTGGCTAAGGTGTATGTAAACTTCCGACTTCAACTGTATATTAAGCATTAAATCGGTTAAATTAGACATTGAACTTGAACCCTGTAAGAATCCTTGATCTAGCTGTCGGACAGTTTTTTTGTGTAGAGATCTCAGAAATGCAGTGTAACTATGTAACTTTTTGTGTCTCCTTATGTTATGAGATGAAAACAGTTTATGGGCACACAAATACCAAACAATTGATGCATTTGCAAAATCACATGCTTCTACCCTAAAGAGTCAGGATACCGCAATACTTAAAACCTAAATCAATACGGTCATTAATGTGATTCTTCAATAATTATGCATAACACTTGTTGGGTGCGCATTTGGTTTCGAGCTGTTTAATTACGCTGTGATATTTTCACACATCATCATCTGATCCATGAAGGAGTTTTCTGAATGACAGTCAACTGACGAACAGATGTGATGGCGCATGTGATGCAACAACAGCCAACGTGCTGGAAGAAAAGTGTTCACAAGGAATGTCCAGAATATGTAGGTGTCTCATTCATTACACCGGTCAAGACAGTGCCTGGCTCCCCGTTGGATCTCATATCACTAGCCAATTGATGTTGATCATCTGTTGTCTACTTGATTTACAGCCGCTTCTCCTTAGATTTATTTGTGTCTTGGATTTACCCAGCTCTATACCAAGCAACCAGCTTAGTTGGATTCAACTAAGCGCAATTATGCAGGATAGACATTTGCTCAAACACCCAACACTATTCCTATTAATTATTCTGGAAAATTCTGGAATGACAACATACTACATTGCCAAATCATATTGGGAAGAAGCCCACTAGGCTATGAAATAACATGTCAGATACATTTTGGTTCCCATGTTACACCTGCAATTTTAAACAATACAAGGGGCTTGAAGTAGCCTAATTCAATTTGAAGCTCAGAAATTCAAGTGCCGGAATAGGCCTACCTTGAAAATCAGACATTTCCTCAATTTGGTGCTTGAAAAGTCCTTGTAATAATTGTAGTCAATTTATAAGTGCTCCTGCTCCCTTATAATTATCTGTGACTAAACTTTAGTTTGTTTCCGGCCACTTCAATTGAAGGGTGTTGCGCTACCCTGTTGCGGTTATTTTGAGGATGACAACATCTAATGCTGGCTTCAACTTGGCTTTCCAATCAAATCCTTCCATTACTAGAGGAACCTGCTTTTTGGTGGCTTTCTCATTATAAAAACAGCGATGGTGAGATTAATACTACCGCTATTCATGGCTTTATTATGTGTGCCTGTGTCGGCCACATAGGCTACAGAAAAATCCCCACACATGCATCTAGTTTATTTAGTCAAGCAAATCCACATTATTCTAGAATGTAATAATCATTTTAATATCAATGCATTAGCAATGCCTTTTTGACACTTTTTGCCATGGTGGGGGGGGGGGTTCTATATTAGGTCCTATATGTATAATTACATAAACTATACAATTGTATAACATTGAGGTCCACAATTAAGTGCCTGAAAAAGTCCTTTAAATTGACTTGCCAGTGTCTGTATGAACCCTACTTAAATGATGTATTGTCCTAAGCCAATGTTGTTGTATAGGTAGAGTTATGGGCCAATTTGCATATATTCCTCTAAATACACGTAGAACTCCATAAAAATAATTTTAATTTATGTTTCAAACCATTCTGAAATTTTGATCCCAATACCACACATAAGCCACATTATTTACTAAGAGACCCATAACCTTTATGAAGTTTTGATTTAGCGTTTATGGCCTTCCATGTTCTCTTATCGCAGCTTTATAATCCAACCAGGGAGGTTGGAAAGCTTTCCAGATCCATTATGTTTATGGAACATTAAAAGGTGCAATATGCAGAAATCGCTCTGCCATTTCCCGGTTAAAAAAAATGGAATAGTTTGCCTGATTTCAATTAGGGACAAAACAAGCAGTCATTGTGTAATCTAAACCACTGTGAAATGTATTTTCCATAACCAAAAATATAGCATTTTCAGCTATTTGTGTACAAAAACATTTAAGTAAAAAAGACAAAAAAGTAACTTAAGAATGGGAAGCATAGAAATAGCGCATATAGAACCGCTTCTTAGACACTACCACTTCTTAGACATGCTCCAATGAAAATGACAGATCTAGAACTACATTTCTATGTGAATTTGGTCAGGTTGCCATCCAAGTTACATATTAGGCCTACAATCACACAGGAGTCCATGGAAAGCGAATGACCATATCCATGTCAGGATGATTCAATAAAAAGGTAGTAGGCAATATACACCACCACAATGATATAGAACAACCATGTGTAATTTAACTAGGAAATGCACTTTTTCGTAGCTGCTGTTGTTTACACCAAACAAAATTACGGTGCTTCTTTCTTAATCAAGTTGAGTGCTTTAATTGTAGAGAGTTTAGCAGTGAGGTCATATTTGATGACAAATTCTGGTAATGTCTTGATCATGTGGGAACATAAAGTTGGGAACCCTGGAATGGCGAGGAGAGGACCGTAAATAACATAACACAGGCTCTGTGAGACATCCGGCCACCAGGAAGACAGTCTGTAGCCTCCAAAACATCTTATCACACAGGACCTCCCAGATATGACACAGTGTACATGACCCACTCCGCCTCAAAAACACTGGTCAAAAACAGTGACCACCCCAAAACATCCACAGCAGCCAGACCAGACAGATGTGAAGAAGAGAGAGTGCGCGAGAGAGAAAGTATAATAAAAAGCGAGTGAGTGAGAAACAGACGAGAGAGAGAGAGAGAGAGAGGTGGAAACTGAGCTGCACTTCCTAACCTCCTGCCAAATGTATGACCATATTAGAGACACATATTTCCCTCAGATTACACAGACCCACAAAGAATTTGAAAAAAATCCAATTTTGATAAACTCCCATATCTACTGGGTGAAATACTACATTGCAAAATCACAGCAGCAAGATGTGTGACCTGTTGACACAAGAAAAGGGAAACTAAGTGAAGAACCATCACCATTGTAAATACAATATGCCATTATTATGGAACTTTTGTAAGTGTAATGTTTACTGTAAATGTTTTATTTCACCTTTGGTTATTATCTATTTCACTTGCTTTGGAAATGTAAACATGTGTTTTTCATGCCAATAAAACCCTTAAATTAAACTGAATTGAGAGAAACAGAGCTAGAAAGAGAGGGAGAGAAACCCGCCCAATAGTCACACAATCATTAAAGGAACTGAATGGTTCTTATTATGGCATCTGACTGAGGCCCAGCTGGCCCAGTATGCCGAGCAGAGGGTCGACTGTAGTTCAGCACAGGGTCTTGTGATCTGAGGTTGGCTTGGGCCTGGGCGGGAGGGAGGGGGCATTTGGGAATGAGTGATGGACCTGGGGGTGAATGCCAAAACCATAAATCGAATCGTAACCCAAGGCTCCTATGAAGTTTATTTACATTTTCACATTGCGCCCATCTTTAAAACATCTTTGTTTGGATGCTTCAAAGCAGCCATCTATATTAACCCCGTCCCGTTCATATCCAAACCCACTCAAATAATATTTTATTAATTGCGTGTTTATTTGTGTGCAAAGGAATTCTATTTTTACTCTTTCGTCAGCCGCCTTTGCAGTTGTGCTGCCGACTACGCTTTGAGGCATTTAGGAGCTTTTAACTCTTTTCACATTGTGTTTCATCCCGCTCCCACATGTTATTCCCTAGCTCATTTGCTAATGTTTATTTGTGTTGATTTAAGCCTTTATTTAAATTAGAGATTTAATTAGATTAGCTGCCAGACATAGCCGGTATGATACTAACCACAGCGGTCGACAGTATCGCATTTCGTACCGGAGGAAGGAGGAGTTTTTTTCGTCTGTTTACGCTTCAACTCTAAAAGATTTTCAAGACAAATCATTTGAGTGTTTACTCTCGTCAGCACTGCTAGGACTGGCCAACACATTTCATACACAGCAAGACAACGTTGATTATCAGTAGCAACGACTAGCTGACTGTACAAGAGGAAAACACTGGCCACTTCAAGCATCTCACCCCCATTAACATCAAGTCGAGTGGGTTTGAATTCATTTGACCGTCAGTGTGTGGGAAAAAAACACTGGCAACTACAGTACGAGTAGCTCACTCACTTTCTTTACCCATTTTTTTTTCTCATTTGTGAAAACTAAATAAATAGCCAGATGCAACATCCCGCCGGTTCACTTTCCTGCCGCCTGTGTGCTGCTCTTTTTGATGTGGGCGCCTGGAGTGAAACCTTGTTTGGACAGCCATGGGGTGGAGCTGGCCAGCTTATAACTCTGCCACAGAACACAGGCAGACACAGGGCAGCCCGCAGGGGTCCTCACACTGGGCGGAGGGAGGGAGGGTGTCCGGGGGGATAGAGGCACACTACTATTACACCCCATCAAGTAAAACAGATCCCAGAGTGTTTCACATAGGAAACACAGAGCACAGAAGAGTGCCACTGAAATAGAGGAAAGAGGGTGGGAAAAAAGAGAGAGATGAGAGAGGGAGGAGAAAGAAGACCACTATCAAAGCCCTCAGACTGTCATTCAGGAAGAGAGCTATGGCAACACAGATTGTTATTGTCCAACTCGTTTAGGGGCAGAATTATGTTTATTACAGTTATCATTATAAACATGCTTTTACAGGTTTTTAAACACTCCATTAGAGACTGTGGACAATAAAATGCAGTTGCTATCTGTATTTCTAGTGCTACATTACAAGTAGCAAACTAACTGTCTGTCCTCTATATTTCTCTGTACACACACACAAGCACTTAAGTGTTCGTAATTCCCACTTTTCAATTGCCATAGAAATCTGAGGAAAAATATGCCCTAAGCACTGTTGGCACTAGTTTATATATATATATATATATATATATATATATATATATATATATATATATATATATATATATATATATATACATACAAGAGGAAAACACTGGCTATATAAATAAAAATCAGTTGTATCAAAAAAGTTGCCTGTCAGAGACGGGGGCTAAGTGTGAAAACACGGACAGGAACAAACCTGACATCTAAAATAATGAGTGTGCTGATTCTGGGGCTGGTTGCGTGGTATAGAACTGGGTAAACAGGGGCTGGGGCTGGTTGCGTGGTATAGAGCTGGGTAAAGCAGGGGCTGGGGCTGTTGCGTGGTATAGAGCTGGGTAAACAGGGGCTGGGGCTGGTTGCGTGTTATAGAGCTGGGTAAAGCAGGGAAGGGGGCTGGTTGCGTGTTATAGAGCTGGGTAAAGCAGGGGCTGGTTGCGTGGTATAGAGCTGGGTAAAGCAGGGGCTGGGGCTGGTTGCGTGTTATAGAGCTGGGTAAAGCAGGGGCTGGTTGCTTGGTATAGAGCTGGGTAAACAGGGGCTGGGGCTGGTTGCGTGTTATAGAGCTGGGTAAAACAGGGGCTGGGGCTGGTTGCGTGTTATAGAGCTGGGTAAAACAGGGTCTGGGGCTGGTTGCGTGGTATAGAGCTGGGTAAAGCAGGGGCTGGGGCTGGTTGCGTGGTATAGAGCTGGGTAATACAGGGGCTGGGGCTGGTTGCGTGTTATAGAGCTGGGTAAAGCAGGGGCTGGTTGCGTGGTATAGAGCTGGGTAAAGCAGGGGCTGGTTGCGTGGTATAGAGCTGGGTAAAGCAGGGGCTTGTTGCGTGGTATAGAGCTGGGTAAAGCAGGGGCTGGGGCTGGTTGCGTGGTATAGAGCTGGGTAAACAGGGGCTGGGGCTGGTTGCGTGTTATAGAGCTGGGTAAAGCAGGTGCTGGTTGCGTGGTATAGAGCTGGGTAAACAGGGGCTGGGGCTGGTTGCGTGGTATAGAGCTGGGTAATACAGGGGCTGGGGCTGGTTGCGTGGTATAGAGCTGGGTAAAGCAGGGGCTGGGCTGGTTGCGTGGTATAGAGCTGGGTAATACAGGGGCTGGGGCTGGTTGCGTGTTATAGAGCTGGGTAAAGCAGGGGCTGGTTGCATGGTATAGAGCTGGGTAATACAGGGGCTGGTTGTGTGGTATAGAGCTGGGTAATACAGGGGCTGAGGCTGATTGCGTGGTATAGAGCTGGGTAATACAGGGGCTGGTTGCGTGTTATAGAGCTGGGTGAAGCAGGGGCTGGTTGCGTGGTATAGAGCTGGGTAATACAGGGGCTGGTTGCATGGTATAGAGCTGGGTAATACAGGGGCTGGTTGCATGGTATAGAGCTGGGTAATACAGGGGCTGGTTGCATGGTATAGAGCTGGGTAATACAGGGGCTGGGGCTGGTTGCGTGGTATAGAGCTGGGTAATACAGGGGCTGGGGCTGGTTGCATGGCATAGAGCTGGGTAATACAGGGGCTGGGGCTGGTTGCGTGGTATAGAGCGGTGTAAAGCAGAGGCTGGTTGGATGGTATAGAGCTGGGTAATACAGGAGCTTGTTGCATGGTATAGAGCTGGGTAAAGTAGAGGCTGGTTGCATGGTATAGAGCTGGGTAATACAGGGGCTGGTTGCATGGTATAGAGCTGGGTAAAGTAGAGGCTGGTTGCGTGGTATAGAGCTGGGTAATACAGGGGCTGATTGCATGGTATAAAGCTGGGTAAAGCAGGGGCTGGTTGCATGGTATAGAGCTGGGTAAAGCAGAGGCTGGTTGCACGGTATAGAGCTGGGTAAAGCAGACGCTGGTTGCATGTTATAGAGCTGGGTAATACAGGGGCTGGTTGCACTGTACAGAGCTTGGTAAAGCAGAGGCTGGTTGCACGGTATAGAGCTGGGTAAAGCAGGGGCTGGTTGCACGGTATAGAGCTTGGTAAAGCAGAGGCTGGTTGCATGGTATAGAGCTTGGTAAAGCAGGGGCTGGTTGCACGGTATAGAGCTGGGTAAAGCATGGGCTGGTTGCACGGTATAGAGCTGGGACTGGTGGTTGGTTACTGGTTGTGTGGTATAGAGCCGGGTAGAGCTGGGGCTGAGAGGCTGCGTCGTGGCCTTGTGAGAGAAAACGGGGAACATGCCTAAGTTATTACAGCAGGAAGGCAATCTGTCAAAGCCAGGCTGTTCTGGCATGGCCAATACCACTGGTGAGATCAGAGAGGCAGATTCTGCTTGCAATTACTGCTAAAGGACCTTGGATGCAGGCAGCCTGCTATCAATTATTTCCCTGGCCCCAGACACTTGGAGCTGTCAGGGCCCTACTGTCTTGTGTTTTGTAACAGTACGGAAGAGGCAGAGGGTGAGGGCGAAGAGAGAGGGAGAAGCTGAGTCTCTGTTCTCTGTTCTCTCAGATAGACAGTAAAGATACTGTAGTTGGTGTCGTTAAACGCTGCTATTACGGAAACGCACACTTCAAATTGTTCTGCAAATTGTGCTCTCTTCTTTCTTCTCCCTACGTATTCTCCTGTTGCTCTCCTTTTCTCTTTCTCGCTCCACCCTCCGGCTCACATGATGGCATGAAGGGATTAACACTAGAAGGAGAGAGTGAGGAAGAAAGATTGAGGGAGGTAGAGAGAGAGAATGTTCAGGCTGACAGCTCTAACCTGTGTGTTTACAGTGAGCCTTCCAGTCATACGTGTACTCCCTACTGCGTCCCAAATGGCACCCCATTCCCCAAACATATAGTGTACTACTTTGACGATACTTTTAACCAGAGCTTTATGGGCCCTGGTCTAAAGTAGTGCACTAAATACAGAATAGGGTGCTATTTGGGACCCATACTCTGTGTACAGGCAGAGTGCACAGCAGAGGGCCCCTGAGGAAGGATCCAGAAAGGGCACAGGGAACAGCTCTCTGCCCAGTTGCACACTAGTCTTTCATCTTAACAGGTGCTCTGGACCAACAACCATCTGAACCCTCACAGCCATTTGCAACACCAGTAGGACATTTAATCCAACAGATCAAAAGTTTAAAAAAAATATTCACTCCATTTTTTACATTTTGAAATATATCCCAGCTGAACGCCCAGTGCAACTTCCAATTATTTCTAAATGATAATGATGAGGTCATTTATCGATATCCTAATGGGTGGTAAGCGGAATCTGCATATACACCGATTTAGGCATTTATCGGATTGCCTCTGTTCTGTTTCGCCACTCATCCCTCTATCCTTGTGGGGATAAAGGAGAGAAGAGGGATAGATGAATCATTTTTCCACAGGATGACAGCTCTTTGGCCCCGTCGGCCACTAACCCATCCCCCGGGGCATGGCCTTGGACCATCCGGCGCAGCAGAGAGCTGCCTCTCTGGCACCAAATGGCATCTCCACCCCCCCCTTCTCCCCAAGTCTTCTCCCCAAGTCCTGGGACCTTATGTACAGAAACTTACCTTCTTATGGTGAGCAAATGTGCACTAAAGCAATAGCGGAGTTGCATGAAGCTGTCAGAGGAGAGGGAGAAACATCAATTATCTCTATGGGGTTCGATGTGAAAAATAGGCCTTGAAGGCAAGTGGGTTGGGGATGTGCATGTGCATGTGCATGTGTGAGGAGGGGTAAGCAGGGGGTTATTGTCATTTTAAGCTTCTCAAGGTGCTATGGTCAACCTAAGGCTTCTAGTTATGCTATTCAATAAAGCATAACCACAACGGACACACGTCCTAATATTTATAGATTTCTTAATTAGATTTTCCTTTTAGATGTGTGTATTGTTGTGAATTGTTAGATACTACTGCACTGTTGGAGCTAGGAACACAAGCATTTCACTACACCCGCAATAACATCTGCTAAATATGGGTATGTGACCAATAAAATGTGATTTGATTTGACTGTTGTTCAGAATCCTATCTAGCATGCTCGGCATCAGGGCACTTTATAGTGAGGTTTTATAATGTTGGAACAATAGCCATACTTCCCCTTCTGAAGAATAACTTTATCTATTTGCAAAAACATAATTATATGTATTTCTCTTATATTTAAGCAGGGAAGTTACATTAAGATGTACATCTCTTTTTCAAGTGAGCCCTGAGGCCCCAAAGTTGTCAAATATTCTCTTTTAAAAGTAGAAAAGTGCTGAATAATTTTTTCCCAGACTTATGTATTTATTACCAAACATGACAAGTCAAACAAATTGAAATATATTCATCACCGTAACAGAATGAGACACCCAAGCTGTTGACGTTGACAAAAAGATGAGCTGCGAAAAGTCAAATTGCCTCTTGACAACCGCCATAGAAAACATGCTCCACCACACTCCAAACAGGTGAATAGATTCAATTCCCCCTGGCTTCAATATGGATATTCAGGGAATTTGTTTTCGTCAAGAAAATTTAAGTTTCATCTTAAGCCCTTTGAGTTTCTTTATCGCTCCACTCTTCAAAAGGGTTAGTCATGCACAGAGATGGTGCTTCAAACTTTCCAAAGACTTCTCAGTGGAGCAGGGAAAACTCACCCTGTCAGAACCCATTGTGAGAGGTTTACAGCTTAAACCCCTGGTCCTATACATCTCTGACCCCTTTTCCCCCAAACTCTAAACTTTTCCTCAAACATCAAACTCTGGATTATCTTTTGATTTCCTCCTTAGGTGAAAGGAGTTTAAACTCCACAGCTGTTGGGCTTGACAGACAAAGAGGGGAAGGTTGAGGGAGGGGTGAAGTGTTAAGTCACCATATTTATCAAGACTGGGTTACCTCTCCTGTCAGATCCATTTTTCTTCCACATGCTAATTAGTGATATCTTACACCCCCATCCCCCACCACACCTCCCTCTCAATATCCCTCCATCCCCCTCACCCAGAAGCCCTCTCCTCCTTTCTCCTCTCCATGGCTGGAGGCCTTGCCTTCCTCTCTGGAGGAGAGGTTTGACAAATAAAGGCAAGAGCCCCTATTAGCATGTTAATCCACATCAAACAGCCACGCTATAGCCTACCTCCCCTGGCCTCACTCCACTGGCTTACATGTGTCACTTCCTCCTCCAGACCTCCAGACCAAGCTCACACATCAAGAGGTGTTGACCAGTTATTACAAACTTAAAGGGGCAATCTGGGATATATCATAGATAAGTAGTATTTGCTTATTGAAGATTAGAAACATTTTAGTGGTTACACTTCTCCAGCCCCATCCCTCAGCTGTTCACCAAAAATGTGGCGGGCGGACCGTTTGTTATCGTTTGAATCCCAGGTTTCCCCTATAACTGGTTCACATTGTCACCTTAAAGAAAACCTTGAAAAGGGCTTATTGAGATAAACATTTTTTAAAGGGGGTATTTGAAAAGAAAAATGGAGGGGCCTCTTAAAAACTTCGGTGGGAGATGAATGAGGAATATGATGTGTCAGTTGAAAGGAAGGTTGATGGAAACATGGCGTGGGTTTGTGGCAGCGGTACAGCAAAGGCAGAGAGAGAGAGAGAGAGAGAGAACGACATCATAATTCATATGTAAAGTCTAACCCTGCCAGTGGGTCCTTTATTGACAACCAAGGCCTTGTATCTGCACTGAAGGCTGTAACTACATCCACATATGTAAGGCTATAAATCCAACTCCAAGAGAGAGCGCTTTGCTTTGGCCACAGGACTTTTGTGTGGAAACTACAGCGGGATGCTTGAAAAATAATAAACTTCCAACATATCAAACGGTATGATGTGTGAAACATGTACTTATGGTGGCTTAAAGAAATTATTTACAGTGCATTCGGAAAGTATTCAGACCCCTTGACTTTTTCAAAAATTTGTTACGTTACAGCCGTATTCTAAAATGGATTCAATTATTTGTTTTCAATCTACACACAATACCCCATAATAACAATTTTTTTACAATATACATTATTAGTTACACCAGCTCTGTCAGGAGGAATGGGCCAAGATTCACCCAACATATTGTGGGAAGCTTGTGGAAGGCTACCTGAAACGTTTGACCCAAGTAAACAATTTAAAGAGAATGCTACCAAATACTAATTGAGTGTGTGTAAACTTCGGACCCACTGGGAATGTGATGAAAGAAATACAAGCTGAAATAAATAATTCTCTCTACTATTATTCTGACATTTCACATTCTTAAAATACAAGTGGTGATCCTAACTGACCTAAGACAGGGAATTTGTACAATAATTAAATGTCAATAATTGTGAAAAACTGGGTTTAAATGTATTTGGCTAAGGTGTATGTAAACGTCTGACTTCAACAGTGTGTGTGTGTGTACATAGAACAACACAAATACCTTATTTACATAAGTATTCAGATCTTTTGCTATGAGACTCGAAATTGATCTCCGGTGCATCCTGTTTCCAATGATCATCCTTGAGATGTTTCTTCAACTTGATTGGAGTCCACCTGTGGTAAATTCAATTGACTGGACATTATTTGGAAAGGCACACACCTGTCTATATAAGGCCCACAGTTGACAGTAAATGTCAGAGCAAGAACCAAACCATGAGGTCGAAAGAATTGTCCATAGAGCTCCGAGACAGGATTGTGTCGAGGTACAGATCTGGGGAACTGTACCAGAAAATGCCTGCAGCATTGAAGGTCCCCAAGAACACAGTGGCAGCCATCATTCTTAAATGGAAGCAGTTTGGAACCACCAAGACTCTTTCTAGAGCTGGTAGCTGCCCAAAGTGAACAATCAGGGGAGAAGGGCCTTGGTCAGGGAGGACACCAAGAACCCAATGGTCACTGACAGAGCTCCAGAGTTCCTCTGTGGATATGATAGAACCTTCCAGAAGGACAACCATGTCTGCAGCACTCCACCAATCAGGCCTTTATGGTAGAGTGGCCAAACGGAAGACACTTCTCGGTAAAAGGTACATAACAGTCCGCTTTGAGTTTGCCAAAAGGCACCTAAAGGACTCTCAGACCATGAGAAACAACATTCTTTGGTCTGATGGAACCAAGATTTAACTCTTTGGCCTGAATGCCAAGCGTCACATCTGGAGGAAACCTGGCACCATCCCTAAAGTGAAGCATGGTGGTGGCAGCATCATGCTGTGGGGATGTTTTTCAGTGGCAGGGACTGGGAGGCTAGTCAGGATCGAGGGAAAGATGAACAGAGCAAAGTACAGAGAGATCCTTAATGAAAACCTGCTCCAGAGCGCTCAGGACCTCAGACTGGGGCAAAGGTTCAGCTTCCAACAAGACAACGACCCTAAGCTCATAGCCAAAACAACATAGGAGTGGCTTCGGGACAAATCTCTGAATGTCCTTGAGTGCATTTCTAAACATTTCTACAAATCTGTTTTTGCCTCGTCATTATGGTGTGTAGATTGATGAGCTTTTTTTAAAATAAGGCTTTAATGTAACAAAATGTGGAAAAAGTCAAGGGGATCTGAATACTTTCCGAATGCACTGCACATCATCAAATGAATACCAATTTGACACTCGTGTGAATAACATTTGACAACTAACTATTGGTACAAAACACATATTTACAGTAATTGTGTAAACTATGTCCTTCCATATGTCCACAACATTATATAAATAATTTGGCTACGAGTGAAATACTCTGTGTAAATGTATAGAAAACATTTGCACTGACTTTAAACAAATCTCACTCTGTTAAATCTTGCAGGCATGTGATTCCGAGTAGAACTCTAGATAGTGTGAGCAGCCAGGGCACTCATCTCGTTTTCAACCCAATACACATTTCATCCATCCAAATGCATGATGGACTTTCTCACGACACAGACATCAGATACGATAAGAAATAGAATGCTTTATGTCTGGCTTATGCTGACTTAACTTTTTTTTAAACGTTTCCTGTTTCTCCGAGGCTCACCAGGCACGGCTCAAAGAACGCTCGCATGCAGGAGATCAGAGAAAATGGCCGCCGCTTGGTGGCTCGCCTGCTACCATCAATCACACCCCAAATGGCTTCCCTGACACTCCCACTACTCATTCTGCACCGCGCCTACCTTACGTGACCCCATCTTGAAAATAACCTGGGAATAAATGGATGTAGGGTAGGGGAATGGGTTATGAGGGTTGAAATCATTGCCAAATGTTCTCTTTTTAACAATAGAATTTCAAACATCATCTGGCGAGGAGGACCGTCAACATGTTTAAGGTGGACGAGAGTAGCAAGTGAATGAGTCCTCTCATCGATATCACACGGTTGAAAGTGGAAAGCGTTGCGGTCCACTTCTATCCTCCCTCCTTCTCAACTCTCGTCTCCTCTTTCTCACCCCCTCTCTTCCACTCTCTCTCTCTCCCTTCCTCCTCTTGCTCTCCTCTCTCTCCTCCTTTCACCCTCTCCTCTTGCCTCCCTCTCCCTCCCTCACCATGTGGAGGCCAGAGACAGATTTACAGCGACTGTCAAAGTCAGGGATGACAGATAAATTAATCTTCTCTTCATGAGTTTACATCCCCGGCATCTGGGCTGCTGATCTGGCCCTAACAAGCGCCGGGGTCTGGGAGAGCTGATGTTTTCATGGCCAGAGATGAATTACCCTGTCATGTGAATCTATTTATACTGCCGTTAGGAGAGGGAAGGGTGGGGCCCGGCCCTGTGGCTCTGGACCCAGGACAGACAGACAGAGTGATTTCATGAGTTAAGATCCCCTTGAAGGATGGTGGAATCGGGTTCTGTCAGCCAGGCCGTTCGGCCGTCCGGAACTCCATTTTGGAATATCTTTGTTGTGGAAGGGGGGGATAGTGCCAATTTGGCAGTCTGTAGACTAGTATTCGGTGGTCCTACTGAGTCCTGTCTCAAGAGTTCGCCACCACCATGGTCCTGAAATGAGAGCAATTCCCTATTGATTGAAGCCCATTACCCAATTCACATGGCGTGGGTCTGTGACTGTAGAACTTATGTCAATTCCCATTCATCATTTACACACCAGAGTAATGTGGCTCTGTTGGGCCCTGTGGACCAACTCCTTTACCCAAGTCAAATAAACCAAAGAGGGTTGTAACGACGTGGGAACCAAAGGCCCTAAATTAGTCTTAATGGACAGACAGGTATATTTTCACAGGGCAAGAGAGAACTTTTATTATTTTCATTCAGGTTTGCTTTTAGGTATGTATTGAACTGATGGTTAGGGCAAAAGAGAAGTAGTACAGTAGTTGAGATTTAGAATTCTAATGGACGCCATGTTCCAAACCTTCCTACGTTCCAAACCTTCCTACGTTCCAAACTCTACATTCTGAGAAGGCCAGATTCCCCTGAGAATGTACAGAATATTAGAAGGATGTTGTTATTGAAGCAGTGTGGAAGAGAAAATGGCTCTAGCATATGACAATCCTCAGCCTATATGCAAAAACAAACAGTAATATTTTGTGCTAAAATCGTTGACATACAGTATGTATAATAAGACAACATATTAAGCTCAACCTCTTAAAATAGAGCAACAGCACAAAAGCAATGGACAAGGACACGGACATCTTCCAGAGTTGAGCTCTCCTTCAGACAATCTGTTCTGCTGATGAAAGCCAGGCTAGATGACTCTCCCGTTGAGGTACTGTACTGTTTTCTACGTCTAGAACTCTGTGCTGTAATTCATCTTAAAATGGATGGCTCTGTCACCTGGACTAACACTTCGCTGAGAGAAGCCATCAATAGTTTTTGTCAGAAACTGCACGCTGCGCGAGACAACTCATCAATCACTATTTACATAAAACAAAGAGCTGCTCTCTGTGTGTGACTGCCAACCAGCCAGTCAGCGACGGAGGGGGCTGCTGCGGAGCCTGTCTCAGATAAAAGGGTCTGTTTCATAACCCCTCTGAGACACTGTGCAGCAGTCAGGGGGCCATGTGATGTCAATCTACCAACTCATCGCTTTTGGATAACTACCAATGAGCCATACATTAATGCATTGGAATGATTACTTCCTTATATAAAGTACAGGGTAGGCTGAGGTTAAAACTACTCATACATTGTAAAAGAAACCAGTGCCAAATTTAGAATGAAATGACAAGATATTCTAATAAGGTGTTGTTTTTGAATTATGAAACAAAAATACAAAGGTTATAGTTCAAGACACCTATTTCTACAGTACATATACAGTATACATACTGTTGGTGTTAGATTTTCTGTGAACTGCAGTACAAAAAAGGCTTGGCAAAATATTCACCTTCCTAATAAGCACACACACACGCACAAGCTAGGAATTCAATTTGGAAGCCATCATCGCGAGCAGCGAGGAGGACAGGAAAGTCATATTGCTATAATGCTCTGATTATCAATCATCCTGACAGTTTATTGGCGTTATCACTGTACATACCATTAACATGATGTCTGGCCCAGATTGTCAGGCCATGCAGGGGCAAACGCTAAACAGACCAGGATTCAAATGCACATCCCAAACTACTTTCCCACTGCGGCTGAGATTGCATAGGACAGACTACAGTACAACCGACTACGCCACTGACTTTGACTTATAGGACGTACTGTCTGTCAGAACAGGCATCAAGTCAACACAGCCAAGCTGACGAGAACATAGATAGTGTCATTATGTCACGCTAAAGGACATGCAGACGCTTCCTCTGTTTATCACATACCATTATGGGAGTATAGTAGTCAGTCAGGGCAATATAACAGTGTTGACAAATGAGGTAGAGGGATATACTGTGTAGTCAGTCTGTAGTCAGTCAGGGCACTATAAGAGTTTTGACAAATGAGCTAGCTAAAGACAGACCTATTGGTCTTTCCCTTCTCTACCTCATCAGACTTCATTGGAAAAGTGTTTAACACTCAACTGATATGCAAATAAAGCTACTCGTCATGACAAAACGTATTAATACGACCACTGGTGCTATTAAAGTCATTTTTGGTGGCTCTGGGAGACTCGGGCGAGGAATGCAAATTTAAAAGATTGACAGTTTAAAGGTTGTTAATGGACATTTAAATGCTAGCGCTGTTGCCAAGCTGGCGAGCAAGAGCATAAAAAGGACAGAGAAATGTCTCCTTGCAATCTTTAATCAGACAAATGCAGAACAAAACACACCGCTGCTGCTTGCAGAGAGAAGAATCAAATACAGTTTCCAAGAAATAGGTTTTCCCCTCTTCCTGCATTCATACTGTATTAGACAAGCTTGTGTTATTCTTAGTTCCATGCACACACAGACATCGTTCACAAATTAGGTAGTCAAAAATTCAACTAAAATCACATTTCTGACCTTTATGTTCTCATCTTTATGTTAACCTGACTGTCATATGGATTTTGGGACTAATTTCCATAATGGTTATCTGTACTGTTGTAGCACAACAGCAATCAATGCACAGGTTTACAGTAAGATATTGGTGTGGTCTAACCCTCTGACAAGGTCTTGGTCATAGAAACATAACGGCAGGAATGTCCATCCTAGTAATTAGATTTCTATGGTCTTGGTATCCTTTACTAGATGGTGAGTGAGCAGCATTCACCACCCTTCTTTACGGTCACTTAAAGAACAAGTGACGTACAGTTCCGTTCTATGTGGATCTCAAGATTCATCTCAACCGTCTCATTGTGCCAAGGCTCTTGGCACAGAGTTACAATGATCCATCAAATATCTAGTGCTGTCCATCTGCGACAGCGGACAATGTTGTCCTTTCTGTCCGAGACCAGACCCGACAGTCATCCTTCATCACATCCTCTCAATGCGCTCTGTTCACAAAACATTAGGCCTCACGGCCCTCCGCCATTTTAAAATAATTATGATATCATCATCCAATCATCTGTCGTCTTCTGGCGTTTCATGTTCGTGCTGACACGAGCAGCAACATTCTAGCTGGGAGTCAAACACACTGGGTTTGATTGTAGCAGCCGATGAGCAGCTGAACAAACTCAGGGTGCTGTTTAACTTCCAAATCTCTTACACGTGTAGTTAAGTGTAAAATGATGTATGGAGCTCAGCCATACAGGCAAGAGGAGATAGAAGTCTGACCCAGTTTGATCATCTCTGCCTGATGCCATTGCTGAGGGTTTTCAGACACATAATGCCTCACGTGTCTCTATTATGCATTGTGTTGAAAGACGGATTCACATGCATGGAAATCATTTAGCTATTTTTTCATTCATCCAAAAATAATGCTGTGTAGACTGATATGACTGAACAAATGAAGTAACATTTGTCACTGGGGATGTATTATTACCCCAAATATACAATATGCCACAATACTCTAAGAATGTATGGTTAAAAACATTGTTTTAGTGTTTTACTGACCAATTTCAAGAAATACCAGCTGTATCAGGAGTATAAAATATTGGGCTTGATAATTCACACTTGTGACAGAGAGAGAACTCATTGCTGTCATCCATAGAGGATGGACAAGAAAACAACATGACAGGAACACAAGATACTCCTAGTCATTTCCTGATTAGAATGAATCCCCCTCTGGCCACAAATCAAAGCTCATCAATTGTCTAGTAACACGGTCAGGCAGCGTGAATGCTGAATCAGTGACTGTGGGTCACATTTAATCAAACCAGGGCTATTTATCAGATAATAATAATGGAATTAAACTTTTACAGTGATCTCACTAAATATGAGGTAAAGTGCCATTTAAAAAGGAGCGTTGTTACTTTTCAGCTGTAAAACTCTTCCACAACGGTTCGGTTGAACACCAGCCTGAATGTGTGAACTATACTCCAGCCTTTCTCTACTGAGGTTGTGGGGCCTGTCAGCTAGGCCTGAGCTCTCTAGTCCTCCTCCCCATGTACAGTAGCTCTCATTAATCCCCCTGCACAAAACAGAACATTAATACAGTGTCTGAGCCCACAAAGAGAAACAGGGGACTAGGTTAGAATGAAACGCCACACATTATAGAAGCCATTATCTTCAGCCGCCAGTCTCATTGTAAATTAGAACGAATGAGAGAGAGGGCTGGTAATCTTGGACTAATAGGAGGAATGAGAAGAGTTGAGAGACTGGGTCCGATTAGTTCTTTTTTTTTCTACTTTCTCACTCGCTCTGTCTTTGTGTGTGCAAGCGTGTGTGCGTTTGTATGTGTGTCTCTCGCTCTCTTCTATTACTGACAAACAGTAATGGATTTGTAGAATGAGTGATGGACTGAGAAGTATTCATAGTTCATATGGTCGCTGAAGGAGATCTGCCACAGGGGGGGACTATAGGAACAAAAGCAGACTGCTTCAGCTTTGACAATTAGCCTAAAATGTTCAGAAGGTCTGAATTTTTTTTTTTTTTAAAGAGACCAGACAGAAGGACTCCATCTCGACCCTCTGAAAATAAAGCTGCTTTCGTTTTGAGAGACTCATTATTGACATAAACAGACTGATTGTTCCGTGAGAGAGATAGTCCCTCCTTTTATTAAAGTGACCTGTGTGTTATAGCCTTTCTTAATCTTTAAACCAGGGAGCTAAACTCAACTGGCATCAGTCAAACAGCCCAGTGAAAATAACCAGCGTGTTACAAATCTGATTACTCAATCTGCAGTCAATCAATGGAAAGAAAATCCCTTCAGCTCCTCGGACTGCAGCGCTGCAGAACATCATCCACCACATCCGTCCATCCATCAGCACAGAGGTTGCCACTAGGTCATCTGTCCTTCATGGTTCCAATATAAAACTCATTCATAGCATCCGTCCGCTGAAACTATTATCAACAGAAAATGGCCAAAACAGGTTGGGATCTGTGGGGATATTGAGAGTTTCCTTATGGGATATCAAGTAATGATCCAATTAATCTCTTTGAAACATGTTAATCTTATTCTGAATCATGAATCATATTCTTAAGGACGTTCTGGTCATCAAAGTGATTCAAAATATTATTTGTTTGCAGCTTCAATTCATTTCATGTGACATTTAATGGGACTGTGGAGTTCCTCATGATGCTCATCTCATCAAATAACAAAAAATCATCTACGCCACAGAAAATAAAAAACATAAAAAACCTTTGAAGCCTCTCCTATCGCCTTCCCTCATGAGAAATTTGGCCATCCCAATCCATCCAACCCCCTTCCTTCGCTTCCGGATATTCTTTTCAATCCCCAACACCTCGAGCATCCTTCGTTGGTTTTACAACTTCAAAAACACACCTCATGAAATAGTCAGGAGGTCTGTCTGACATGTGTCCCCCTGCCCCGATGGCATGCCAACACCAAAGGGCAGCATTGATTTTCTGTTGGGCTGGCTCGGGATTAGCTCTCTTCAGGGATTAGCTGCCTGCGCACGGCCTCGGGGTTCGCGATAAAACTAATAATTAATTTAAACAGCTACTCGGGCCCTACGCTGGAAGGATACACGCTCACAGCGAGAGGGGGCTGTGTGTGTGTGTGTGTGTGTGTGTGTGTGTGTGTGTGTGTGTGTGTGTGTGTGTGTGTGTGTGTGTGTGTGTGTGTGTGTGTGTGTGTGTGTGTGTGTGTGTGTGTGTGTGTGTGTGTGTGTGTGTGTGTGTGTGTGTGTGTGTGTGTGTTAGGGCTGTGCACAGTTATTAGAATATTCGAATATCCGAACAGACGCTAGTATTCTAATATTTGTGTATCCTTTTTTTGTGACGAAAAACAATTACTGGCTTATTTTAACACTGAAAAAGCTTTTTCGAAATGTAATTAAAATGTCCATGTGACATACAAGGATATACCATGACATTTCAAATGATTAATGTAATAAAACAACAAACTTTTCAATGTAGTTTTTATGATGGGTGCCCCATAAAAAGGCCGTCAGCCAACTGGTAGCCTTCACATGCAGCTTGTTGTTTATGTTGGCCAACCAAAGCGACAAAGAGGCTCAATGTGTAGTAAGTGGAGTGAGAATTCACCAATGCAATGCAAGATGGAGTAAATGTATGGAATTAAAAGTTTGGAAAATGAGAAGGAGTAGGCTATAACGAGGTTGGCTGTTGTTTTATCTGAATGGGGTTGGGAGAGAAAGCGCGGCATGTAGCCTCAATTAGCCTAGTTAACTCTAGCTAGCTTCTCTAGGCTACTCCAGTCAAGACAGACAGTGTTATATGGGATGATAAATAACATTGTGGCTGCTACAAGTTAGCTCGTCTTGGCTGTAGCTGAGTTGCCTTGGCTAACATTACATCTTCTCTCTCTCTGTCTGCTCATCTCACTCCAATCTCTCTCTCTCTCACACACACATACACACACACACACACAATGGTTCAGGGACTTCAACTGGGTATGAAGTCGCCAGCGTAACACCTACGCTTAATTTGAGCCAGATACTGCCGGAACAGGATCCTGCACCTCTCTGTTTTGGACTGTTACTTGGCCGGATCCGGTATGGCTTGTGGCATGAAAAGTAATAGAAACTATTTTTTTTTAAATATAAAAATCTGAATAAAAGTTCATTCGAGTTGCCTATTTGTTAATTCTCCTGTCCCCCTCCACCCCAATTGTTTTTTTAACGTTGATTTTCAGCCCGGGCCTGATATTTTAAGACTTTATGGTTTGTGCAACAATGTAACCTATGTTTGAGACGCGTGGCCATGGCTGTGTAAGAAGCGTACCTGTAACTATCACAGAACTAGAATGAGATTCACTTTCTATGATCTCTTTCCCTCGCTCTGCTCTGATCGACATGAGCCTGCAACTCTCATCTCTCCAGCAACTCTCATCTCTCCAGCAACTCTCATCTCTCCAGCAACTCTCATCTCTCCAGCAACTCACATCTCTCAAGGGTTGCACTTAATCATTTATTTCCCTGCAAAATCATAGTTCTGGAGGAGCTGCAGCACCAGGAATGGTTCTAGAGAAGCTGCAGCACCAGGAATGGTACTGGAGGAGCTGCAGCACCAGGAATGGTTCTAGGGGAGCTGCAGCACCAGGAATGGTCCGAGAGGAGCTGCAGCACCAGGAATGGTTCTAGAGGAGCTGCAGCACTAGGAATGGCTCTAGAGGAGCTGCAGCACCAGGAATGGTTCTGGAGGAGCTGAAACACCCCTGATGAATTGAAATACACTTGCAAAGTTATAGAATTACTGCCGTCTGTTCAGAAAGAAATTCAATAATTCAGAATAGCCTACTACACCATGAGAAGGCCTAGAATTTAGCCACAGAGAATCAATAGCTTATTTTTTTAAATAGCCTCGCCGTGGATGTAGCCCAATAACAAGGCATAGCATACAGTCGGGAACACGTGGCAAATCTGTCAGGGAGTAAGCAGCATGTAGACAAAAAAAAACAGGCCTTTCGCAGTAAATCAAATTCAATCGCGGGAAAACACAGGTTGGAAAGCAAATGACGCTAATCTGTCTGCTGTAGGCTACCAAAACCTTTGATCAACATCCAAATATTGTTTTACACAGTAAAACGAGAGAGAGAGAGAGAGAGAGAGAGAGAGAGAGAGAGAGAGAGAGAGAGAGAGAGAGAGAGAGAGAGAGAGAGAGAGAGAGAGAGAGAGAGAGAGAGAGAGAGAGAGAGAGAGAGAGGCTTTTGGCACGAACGCATCAGCCATCACCAGAGAGTAAGCTGCCCATCATTGGGTGAGTCAGTGAAACTGGAAATCACTTTTAGGACTATAATTTCCTCCTCATATTGCAGCCTACAATATGTCTTCACACACCTAGGTGATTGATGAATTCAAGACAAGGTCATTTTTATTGATTGCAGATTCTCAGTTTGTCAGTGTCAAAGTAGCCTGTCATTTCCATAATTTGTGAGGTATTAAAAAAGATTCAGCCAAAGTCTCCAGGCAAGTAAAATGACTGTATGAAATGTGTTTTATAAAAGTCTAAATATTTCCCGGAAGCTAGGTTACTAAAAACGTACCCCATGTGTGCAACTTCTGTAAGTGCCTGCACTTCTCTATTCCACTACGTAAATACAATGATAATGCTTTATTACAGGGGATTTCCTTTCTCTGTAGTACCTCAGAGCTCCCCAGGTCACTGCTCATGTTTTGTTCCAGCACCTTTGTGCCGATTTACAAATCAAGCACTTCTTAACAACAATTTTAAATAGGCTACTAAAATCATTCTAATCCCGATTAAAAAGGCAAATGCAGTTTAACGGTATTATGTATGGCATCTGTTTGTAGAATTTTAAGTCCCCTATTGATTGAGGTGAATGAAGCTACAACAACAAGGTGATAATGGCTGAAGTCAATTTTGCTTGTTTTTGCTGTGTAGTAATGCAGTAAATTACCTTCAATTTGATAACAATTCCTTGGCGCCAGCATCTCTCCCTCGCGCAGCAGTGCTCAGGTTAAAAAAGTAAGTCAAAAAATAAATAGAACGGTATTTCCAAAATTCATGATACTATTAGAAAAGGGAAATTCTTTCAAACCCCCATACCTAGCGTGTGTGTGTGTGTGTGTGTGTGTGTGTGTGTGTGTGTGTGTGTGTGTGTGTGTGTGTGTGTGTGTGTGTGTGTGTGTGTGTGTGTGTGTGTGTGTGTGTGTGTGTGTGTGTGTGTGTGTGTGTGTGTGTGTGTGTGTGTGTGTGTGTGTGTGTGTGTGTGTGTGTGTGTGTGTGTGCGTGTGTGTGTGAGACTAGATGACTGATACCTGGTGGAAAGGAAGGAAGAGGGATTCATCTCTGTATCATGTTTGACAATAACAGCAACGATGTCACTAAAGTTACAATGTCGATTGTTGAAATACATTTACCACACATCACTGAAAAGACAGATTTACATCCATAATTCTGGTTTATTACAGTTTACTTACACAAGTTAATAATGTATCCATTGCTACAAAACACAGAGGTAGATGAGATAAATGAACATAACAATTCAACTCAGCCTGACCTAAGCCTATTGGCCTTCTGCTTGTCTTGATTGACAGCCATGTCAAAAGCCAATTAGGATTGATGGGGTGGTGCTTAACAGGCATGGGCAGCATAAACAGGCTGCTTTGTTCAGACTCACACAGTGTTTGAAACTAAAC